>NW_025254196.1:876-1951 GCF_018294505.1 Triticum aestivum | reverse complement strand
AAAATAATAAGTAAATGCATGAAAAATAACAAATGATGTCAGAAAGGGTTGAAAATTGATGATGTGGCTTTGAATAGTGCATTTTGAACACACAAAAAGTCAGGAGTTCAAATAAGTTAAAAAAATGAAATCCTTTTGTAACAGACGAGTTTCCGTATGTAACCCTGATACTTCGAAAGAGATTGTCCATTTTGTACACGAAGTGCATCCAATTTTTGCCGTAGCCCTCTCAACTTCCTTGCATATGCTATGTGGATGGAATGATGATACCATGCCAACTTTCAACCTTTTCAGAGTTCATTTGAAATGCTTTTCAATTTCAGGGTCTTATAGCTCAAAATAAGCAGTAAATGCATGAAATATAACAAATGAAGTCAGAAAGGGTTGAAAATTGATGATGTGGCTTTGAATGGTGCATTTTGAACACAGAAAAAGTCTGTAGTTCAAATCAGTTAAAAAAATGAAATCCCTTTGTAACCGACGTGTTTCCGTATGAAACCCTGATACTTCGAAAGAGATTGTCCATTTTGTACACGAAGTGCATCCAATTTTTGCCGTAACCCTCTCGACTTTCTTGCATATGCTATGTGGATGAAATGATGATACCATGCCAACTTTCAACCTTTTCAGAGTTCATTTGAAATGATTTTCAATTTTAGGGTCTTATAGCTCAAAATAATAAGTAAATGCATGAAAAATAACAAATGATGTCAGAAAGGGTTGAAAATTGATGATGTGGCTTTGAATAGTGCATTTTGAACACACAAAAAGTCAGGAGTTCAAATAAGTTAAAAAAAATGAAATCCTTTTGTAACAGACGAGTTTCCGTATGTAACCCTGAAACTTCGAAAGAGATTGTCCATTTTGGACACGAAGTGCATCCAATTTTTTCCGTAACCCTCTCATCTTTCTTGCATATGCTATGTGGATGAAATGATGATACCATGCCAACTTTCAACCTTTTCAGAGTTCATTTGAAATGCTTTTCAATTTCAGGGTCTTATAGCTCAAAATAAGCAGTAAATGCATGAAAAATAACAAATGAAGTCAGAAAGGGTTGAAAATTGATGATGTG
>NW_025254196.1:0-866 GCF_018294505.1 Triticum aestivum | reverse complement strand
GTAACCCTCTCATCTTTCTTGCATATGCTATGTGGATGAAATGATGATACCATGCCAACTTTCAACCTTTTCAGAGTTCATTTGAAATGCTTTTCAATTTCAGGGTCTTATAGCTCAAAATAAGCAGTAAATGCATGAAAAGTAACAAATGAAGTCAGAAAGGGTTGAAAATTGATGATGTGGCTTTGAATGGTGCATTTTGAACACAGAAAAAGTCTGTAGTTCAAATAAGTTCAAAAAATGAAATCCCTTTGTAACCGACGTGTTTCCGTATGAAACCCTGATACTTCGAAAGAGACTGTCTGTTTTGTACACGAAGTGCATCCAATTTTTTCCGCAACCCTCTCTACTTTCTTGCACATGCTATGTGGGTGAAATGATGATACCATGCAACCTTTCAACCTTTTCAGAGTTCATTTGAAATCCTTTTCAATTTCAGGGTCTTATAGCTCAAAATAAGCAGTAAATGCATGAAAAATAATAAATGAAGTAAGAAAGTGTTAAAAATTGATGATGTGGCTTTGAATGGTGCATTTAGAACACACAAAAAGTCAGGAGTTCAAATAAGTTAAAAAAAATGAAATCCTTTTGTAACAGACGAGTTTCCGTATGTAACCCTGATACTTCGAAAGAGATTGTCCATTTTGTACACGAAGTGCATCCAATTTTTGCCGTAACCCTCTCATCTTTCTTGCATATGCTATGTGGATGAAATGATGATACCATGCCAACTTTCAACCTTTTCAGAGTTCATTTGAAATGCTTTTCAATTTCAGGGTCTTATAGCTCAAAAATAAGCAATAAATGCATGAAAAATAACAAATGAAGTCAGAAAGGGTTGAAAATTGATGATGTGGCTTTGAATG
>NW_025254195.1:0-1951 GCF_018294505.1 Triticum aestivum | reverse complement strand
GACGCATTGGGTATGACTCCTAGGTCGGTGATGAACTCCTTCACCCAAATCGCTTCATGCGCTGCCTCCGAGGCTGCCATGTACTCCGCTTCACACGTAGATCCCGCCACGATGCTCTGCTTGCAGCTGCACCAGCTTACTGCTCCACCATTCAACATATACACGTATCCGGTTTGTGACTTAGAGTCATCCAGATCTGAGTCGAAGCTAGCGTCGACGTAACCCTTTACGACGAGCTCTTCGTCTCTTCCATAAACGAGAAACATGTCCTTCGTCCTTTTCAGGTACTTCAGGATATTCTTGACCGTTGTCCAGTGTTCCTTGCCGGGATTACTTTGGTATCTTGCTACCAAACTTACGGCAAGGTTTACATCGGGTCTGGTACACAGCATGGCATACATAATAGATCCTATGGCTGAAGCATAGGGGATGACACTCATCTCTTCTTTATCAGAAAAAATAATAATTTTTGGCTTGGTAACTTTGGCATGACCAACGTGATAACTATGACCTGAGCAACATGATAACTATATCATGATAAGGCTAGTAACTACAGTACGAGAAGGTTAATGACTATATCATGAGAAGCATGGCAACTTTAGCATGGAGCAGTATCGTAATTTAATACATAAATTACTTGTTTATGTTTCAAAAGCTTTTTTCCTTGGATGAAAGTTACCATGGTGTTTAAACGTAAAACATTAGGTCTGTGATGCGTAGAATTATCATAAATTTACGAGGAAGTCGCCGGAGGAGTTGTGTTCAACGTTTTTTTTCTCAAAGTGAAAGTTACCATGGTGGTTGAACGTAAGTTATGAGGTCCGCAGTGCATAAATGACCATCTCATTTACACATAAGTTACCGAGACATGTTTCAACAACTTTTTTTCCATGGGTAAAAAGTTATCATTGTGTTGTATGTAACTTATCGGGTGTCCGATGCATACATTACCATATTATTTACACAGAAGTTACCGAGGTATGGTGAGAAGTTATCAATGTGTTTATATGCAAGTTATCAGGCCTACGGTGCATAAAATACCAGTTTATCTGCACATAAGTTACCGGGGTACATTTCAACAACTTTTTGTCCCCGGATAAAAAGGTTACCAATTTGTTTGTATGTACGTTATCGAGTCTACAATGCATCAATTGCAATGATATTAACATAGAAAGTTATCGGGGATATTTCAAAAAAATCTTCCCTGGTTGAAAGTTAACATGGAGTTTGTACGTAATTTATCTTGCATGTGGTGTAAATTATCATGCTATTTGCACAAAATTTACGAGTCGATATTTCTACAAATTTTCTCCCCCATGGTGAAAAATTATCAATGTATTTGTACGTAACTTATCAAGTGAGCGGTACGTAAGTTATCATTCTATTTACACAGAAATTATCGGGGTATATTTCAACAACTTTTTCCTCTCAGATGGTCAAGTAGTGGTATTTTATTTGAACTTCACACGAGCCAAGTAGTGGGTGAGTTGGCTAGTGTGTTAAGCTCTCAATATTGAAGTCATGAGTTCATTTCCTAGCTTTAGCATGATTTTTTAGGCTATAAAACTACATCTATAAAAAGTGCTATCGTCAAAGAAAAAAATCATGGTTAACGCTCACCTACCACATGTCTGTCAATGCTGGACTGCCGTGCCATGTGGCCCCAATTTGCCGAGTTAACGCTAGACTGTAGTGCCATGTGGCCCCAATTTGCCGAGGTAGCTTACACAAGCTCTTGGCAATAGTGTCATAGATCGGGTATTTTTTACTTTGGCGAGTTTATTTGTTATGAATCTCGGCTAGTAACTGGGAGTCTCTACTGAGCTTCTCCATCTGAGTGTTGTTGAACTCAAAAAACTCAGAAGAATTCGATATCAATATTTTCCAGTGCTGGAAAAGTCCAGCCAAGTCTCCTTTGCTGAGTACGGCCGATTTCACCGAGTTTTTTTTT
>NW_025254194.1:0-1951 GCF_018294505.1 Triticum aestivum | reverse complement strand
TTCTCTCCTCAAATTTCACAAAAAAAAATTAGGATCACGCGGGTATCTTGGAATCGTTCCGATGGTTTTGTGACGAGAACATTGTTCTTGGTGCCTCCTGACATTTAGGGGTTGTGGCAGTGTCCCGGGGAGTTGAGCTCCGAGGTGTTGTCGTCACAATTTTATCGTTGCAGTTCTGGAATACCTGAGTTTCACTTACATCGAAAATCTCTTTTATGCAGTTGTTGGTGAGATCACCTCGACGCCACCCAGTACTGGGGTGGGAGTTCGGGAGTATTGCCATAACTCATATAACGGATGTTTTTTGAAGGTTGAGGTACACGATTTCCGAAGGTTTCTTGGTTATGTGTTGACGGATGGATACAGCTAGATCTAGGGATTGTTAGTTTGGGTGATATATTTTGTGTCCCCTGTATCCCCAACACCAGATGCATAACCAGAAAGTTTCGGGAGTTTATAGGTGGGATTCAAGTAGCTCTTAGCATTTCTTCCCGCAGATATTTGGTTTGTGATTGGGTAATCCTTACCATTTATTTGTTCCACTCATACCATGTTATTGTATTCATCAATCTCTTATCAAGTGGCTTCTCACCTTATGGAAGTGTGATGATTTACTATGGAATTCATTCGTTCATCCTTGTTCGAATGTTTATTATGAAGACTATATGTTGCAATTTATATCCGTTGATTCAACTTGTCTATTTGTCTATCAAGATGCTAACGGATGTCACCCTCTTCAGGATGGCTCCGCCCACGCGTCAGAATCCTGAACGCAATGAGGGGAGTCAGGCGAACCCTCCGCCACCACCTCCTCCTCCGGAGGCATGGCAAGCTATCATGGCAGCCACCAACGCCAATGCTCAGATGATTTTTCAACTCTTGCAAGAACGCACCCAAGGGCAAGGCAATCTAGGAAATCAAGGCCAAGGCAACAATCAGCCTCACTTCGCTACCCTCAACCAGTTCCTCGCAAATCAGCTCAAGTCTTTCAGCTACTGTGCCACACTCCCTCTCTCTACTCACTGCTGGAGAGGGAGAGGCGACACGGTGGTTTTGGAATGGAGATGATGGAGAGGACAGGAGGTAGTTTTGTAATGGAGAAGAGGGAGAGGAGTGTGCGGCAGCGATTTAGGATTGGACGAGAGGGCCGGGGCGCTGTGACTGGATCAAAATCAAAATCAATTTACCCTTCAATTATGAAAGCGACCCCACATTAACTAGTCTCCCTTTTATTCCGGGTCATAATTGACCATGATTTTCGCAAATAAAATATATGTTATATGTTGCAAAAATAATATAATTTGAAAGTACATTCAGATATGAACCAAACGATACAATTTTTGGTGACATGCATTCACATTTTGCTTGTCAAATACAGTTGGCCTGACGACGCTTCCCCGCCATCCTCTCCCTCGCCGTTCACATCGTCTCACAGGGTGGCTGTCTGCCATCGAGGAATAGGAGGGATTGCCCCCCCCCCAGACCAATAGTCGGGCAGGTTGTGAATTGTCAGGAGGAGCATAGGGTTGTTAGTATTTGCAGGTTGTCAATTGTGTTTTGTGTTGTGTATTTTGAGAATACTTTCAGATATCAATGTCTTTTGAATTTCAGATTTGCAATGTTGAGCAGATGAAGTATTTTATGAATTCTAGAGATCTATTTTTAGCACTTAAAAAAATGTAGTTTCATAGGAGTATAAAAGTGCAGACAATGTGATTCTCAGAGAAGAAACTTCAAGTTTCAGTTTCAGATAAGAAACTCCAAGTTCAGTTTTAGATAAGAAACTGCAACTTTTAGAGGCAGAGCATTTATATTAACACGGCCTTTTCAAACAGTGTTAACATCATGCTGGAAGTTTTATTCATGGTCCAAACTGGAACTACCAGCCTGTTAACATCATGCTGATCAACATTCATGCATAGCACATCTTCATATGATGCACAGTCAAAAA
>NW_025254193.1:0-1951 GCF_018294505.1 Triticum aestivum | reverse complement strand
CGCAAAGGACATCGATACACAAGCATCACCAAACAATGTGCAACAATATGATGCATGCATGAAACATGGCAATATGAGTGTGTTGGGCTAATGCAACTAAAACCAGAGGGGTTTGAACAAATTTGAATCAAGGATTCAAATTTCAAACTCAAACATGGCCTCTTTAAGTGCTTTTTCCTTATTCTGCTTAAAACATCAATTTAACTTGTTTGATCATGCATGAAAATAGTACAGATGGATAGATTGGATTTTTCTGATCATTTTTCATATATAATTTGTCCAATTTGGAGTTACAGAATAAAAGTTATGAATTTTTGAAATTTAATTAATATTCTGGAATTTCCTGATTTAATTTAAATCCAGAAAATCAATTACTGCGTCAGCCTGACGTCAGTGTGACGTCAGCAGGTCAACGGAACAGGTCTGGGTCAAACCTGACAGTGGGTCCCGCATGTCAGGGTGATTAATTTAATTAAAAGTTAATTAAAACTAATCCTGTTTAATTAACAGGGCTGGGCCCCACCTGTCATTGACTCAGGGGAGTCAACCAGGGCCCACCCGTGGTCAAAGTCAAAGTCGGCTGCCGGCGTTTAGCCGCCGGCGAGCCCGACGCGGCGGCGGAAGTGGTTTTTGCCATTTCGGCCACCAAATCGACCGCGGAGGACACCGGAGTGGAGCTGAGGACAACCCGCAGCTCTTGGCGGAGTCCGTTGGGGTCGGGGTGGCCAGAGTCGACGGCGGCGAGCTCGGCTGTGGCCGCTGGGGTTCGGTCGTGCACGGGAACGGGGTTGGAGCTCGAAGTCGAGCGAAGCGAGGCGCTAGGGATGCTCTACGGGGTCTTGCGAACTCGTTGGACTCGCCGGGGTGACCAAATGGTCACCGGAGCTGCGTCGACGGCGAGCTCGGCGACGGTGGAGGTTCGGCCGTGGTGGGGAGGAGGCTATGGTGAGGGAACGAGGGGGAGAAGAGGGGGAAACGGTGGCGTAGCTCACCGCGGTTGCAGTGGGCGTCGAAGCGGGCTCAGGGACGTGCCGGAGACGACGAATTCGACGGCGACGATGATCGGAGCCGAAGAGGGGAACGGCGACGTGGCGGCGATGCAGGGCTTCCGGGGACCCGTGGAGCGGTGGGGAGGAAGAGGGAGTTGTGGCGGAGCTTCTGAGCTAGTCGGGGGAGCGAGGGGTGGCCGGAGATGGCGGCTACGGCGAACGGCGGCGACGGTGGTGTTCGGCCGTGAGAGAGAGAGAGCGAGGGAGAGGAAGGAAAGAGCCGGGGAGAGTGAGAGAGAGCAGGGGGGATCGGGACGGGCTGCGGGCGTTGTCCACGCGGCCAGGAGGTCGTCGGCAAGCAGGAGGTGGCCGCGCGGCCGTGCGCGCGCGAGCACGCAGCAGCTTCGGGGCGAGGGGAGGAAGACGACGGAGGGCTACAGTGCTGGGCTGGGTCGGTTGCTGGCTGGGCCGGCCAGCTGGCTGGGCCGCACAGGGAGGAGCCCAGGTAAGTTTTTTCCTTTTTTTTCTTCTGTTTTCTGTTTTATTTAATATGTCTGCAACTTTGTTGAATTAAATAAAATACCTAGGCAACTTCAAAAATCACCAAACTATTCCTGGCCCATAGTTGGATTATTTCCAACATGAAACATTTTAGTTTGGAGATATTTGAGCATTTAAATATTTTATATTATTTTAAATGCCCAAATTCAAATATTTATGATTTAATTCAAAAACCCTAGGATGGCCTAAGAAAATGTGCACCATTTTTGGCAGAGGTTCTGAACCAAGACAAAAATGATGGGCATTTTAGAAGGGCATTTCAGGTTCATTGAAAAAATTATTTTAGTAACCCTAGTTGGTTTCAGAGGGGACTGGGGGTTCTGTCATCCCCATTTCAAGTTTCTGATGAATGAGTAAACATGATGCAACACTCTAATGCATGACTAGCTAGGGTGTGACAA
>NW_025254192.1:0-1951 GCF_018294505.1 Triticum aestivum | reverse complement strand
AACTTTATTATTGCCTCTAGGGCATATTTCCTTCACAAAAGCTTTCCACTTTTATTTCCTTGCAATTTATCCGTAGTTTTATTCTCGCAAAGTACTCGTAGTTTTATCCTTGCAAAAATAGTTCCATACTCGTTTCCGGTAAAGCGAACGTTAAAGTGTGCATAGAGTTGTATTAGTGGTCGATAGAACTTGAGGTAATATTTGTTCTACCTTTAGTTCCTCCTTGGGTTCGACACTCTTATTTATCGACAAAGGCTACAAATTATCCTCTATACTTGTGGGTTATCAAAAGCCAGAGAGACGGCTCCGAACCATGGATCTTATGATAGTGCTCTTCATTTGCGTGGCGAGGTGGACCATGGCATAGGGGGCCTCGGGGTGGTTCGAGCTAGTGGGGATCTAGGACCTAGCGCCCAGATCATCCGGAGGCAATGATAGTGGACGTTGTGCGTGTGGTGTCAGCGGACGACATGTGCGATTGAGTGGATGGTCGCTCGGATGTGCGCAGGCATGCTGCCCATAATTTGGGACTATGGTCCTACATTGTCGATGTCGTGGTGCAGCGGTCCATGTGGCGGCCTGACATGCGAAGATCTTCCTATGGTGGGTGGGGTTTATTTAGTGGATCGGCATGTCTCGTGGTTTAGGTGGACGCAAGGCATTACCGAGTGAAAACTTTGCCCTTGGCTCTTGGCCGAGGCTAGCAGCGGTGACTCCTTCGGGCGCTACATTCTTCTTGGAGACATTGTCGTTGCGTGGTGCTTGGCTCTCTTCACGAGCCACATCGTAGGAAACCTTATATCTCTTCGCGATCAAACGATAGTGGTGCACTTCATCATGGTTAAAAATTTCAGTGAAATTTTCAAAATTTCACATATTTCAGTGGGGTCCGAAATATTTTTAATCCCGAAATTTTAAGGCAGGTTCAAACTAATTTCAAAATAAATTTAACTACATTTGAATTCATTAAAATTAAGTGAAATTTGAAATCTCAAAATCAGAAATAATTACTGAAATATGCAAAATTTCTAAAATTTCGCATATTTCGTTGAGGTCCGATAAAAAAAACCTTGCTCTACATCATGCTCCCCTCTAGGGGCATTGTTCTTGGAATGGTCACTAGGATGAGGGTCCAATGGATGCGTGAGGATGTGGGGATCATTGCGACGGTCACGGCGGTGATTGATGGATGACAATGATGAAGGCGTCGGGATTTTTGTGGCGATGATGGCGGGGACGAGTGTTGTTGGAGACGCTGCAATGGTTGCGGTAGTCAGCTCTACTCCGGTGAGTCCACACATTTGTTCAGTTTGTTTGCTGTTGTGAAGTCAAAGTTGCGGTGGCAGGCCCCGGTGGCGACGATGACAGGCAATAGGTGGTTCGTTCGATCGACTTCGACAGCTCGAGCCTTACATAGTTCTCGTTTGTAGCACTCCGTAAGAGTCGGAGCTGCGCTATCCTCGTCATGGGTGGTGAGCAAGTTTTTGTTTGGTTAACCCTGAGACATAATTAACTAGGAAATTCTTGATACGTCTTCAACGTATCTATAATTTTTGATTGTTTTATGCTATTATATTATCAATCTTGGACACTTTATATGACTTTTTGTGCTATTTATATCATTTTTTGGGACTAATATATTAAACCAGTGCCTAGTGTTAGTTGATGTTTTCCGCTTGTTTTTGGTTTTCTAGAAAGTCGGTACCAAACGGAGTCCGAACGCTACAAAACTTTTTGACATTTTTTTCGGGACAAGAGAGACCCTAAAAGATTCAGGAGGAGATCAGACGACAATCGAGGAGATGGCAAGGAAACAAGGTGCGCCCTGGGGGCGTCCTATTTACCTTGTGGGTCCCACGAGGCTCCGTCTGACCAAATTCCACCTCTATAAATTCTCAAATATTGGGAAACCAACAAAGAGCCACCTGAAACCCTTTTTCCGCCGCCACAA
>NW_025254191.1:0-1952 GCF_018294505.1 Triticum aestivum | reverse complement strand
TGATAGAGGCAGGGGTGTCCCGATCTTTCGATGAGATGATAACTATCGATTTGGTGAAGATGACTTTGACGATCCGACTACAAACGTGCACGACGTTGCGCCTTAGCAATCGCTAAACCAACTCCGAAAGGTTATTGACCACGCTGGAGCACAATCAACCTGACCACGAAGGTCTATTCCTGCAAGCAATCGAAGAACAAGCAAGAATATGATAAAAGCAATCTGAATATTGCGAGTATATATGAAGTATTGATAAAGGTGGGGATCCGTAAGCGGTCTTGGTCTGGTCGTTGGACACAAACGAAGTACACGAAGTTGCAATGGCTAACTTTTAACTAAACAAATCCCCAGGAAAAGCAAGTAGATGGATCTACTTATATAGGAGCAAGGGGTGGCGGCCAAGGAGGTGGGAGGACGTCCCAAGGCAGCCTAAAACTAAATCTAGGTCGTACAAGGCCAATGGGCCCAAGTGGAGGTGATGTAACACCTTTGGACTTGTAGTTTGACTCGGATTCTGCTACAGCATCAGGTTGTTTCGTCCACAACTCAACGCTCCGGACGAATTTGAAGGTGATTTCAATTGGGTTGGAAAGAGCACGAAATCTAGTTTCCAACAAAAAAAGAATCACCCAATTCGGAGTCCGTATGAAAAACTTGTGTGCGTTTTGAGTCAGGTGTGTCTGTGCAGTCCGAATCTGAATCCAGAACGTGAGAGACTTGGACTCTATCTTCTCTTGGGCCAAAAGTGACGTGAGAGAACTTTTTGGACAGAAAATAAACATCTCTTTCTTCCTTATCTTCATATGTGTATTGTACAAATGTCCCATACATCTGCAATTAGACAAAACACAAAAGTGTGTGAAGTATTTTTGTTCTGGATAACATAAATAGATTATTGAATAGTTTGCACTAGAAATCACCTGACAAATATGCATATATGCAATATTTTTGGTCATATCCAAGGTAGTCATGTCCTCATCATCCTCCCCTTCTTGAAAATAAAGCCGTCCTCGGCGTTGGTTAATCTGAAATGTGGCTAACAAAAGAGACAAGGTGTACATGTTGTATATGTATATGTCATCCATTTTTACTTCCCTTGATTTTTGCATATATGACACATGAATAGATGAGTAACTTGCATAGTTCATAAAATCTAAAGCCAAGAAATTAGCACAAGAAGTAGAAGGCATGAAAACATTGCAACTCAGTTTGCACATATAAGTGAAGCTCTTATTCATTTCAAAAGATTGACAATGTTCATCATTAAACCATCCCAACATTGGTGAATAAACCTTACTTGCATCAAATTTACATGCTACAACATGCTTAAATAAGCAAACATGCAATAAGTCATTCAACACAGAATCATCACCAAGATTAGAGGTCATATCAAAATGATTAAACATTGGTTCTTTTGCATCAATAGTTAATTCAATGGGTGCACTCAAAATTGTTGGTATTTCAGTTGTTTGATCACATGGCAAAGTCAAATTATCAACGTAGTCCTCTAAAATAGGTGGTGTGATCAAAGTAGTGGGTAGCTCATCAGATGGTGCATTCAAATTGACAAGGCATTCATCATTCTCATGTAGAGATGGAAGATCAGTACCTTTGTCATTACCTCTTATGATCCACTCAGATGATGTAGCCACTCTCGGGGGCGATGTGTCACATGGTGGAGGTGATGTAGTCCTGACAACAACGGATGTGGTTGTCATAGTATGCCTAGTAGTTGAAGGAACAATCATATCAACTCTTGGAATGTGCACCGTGCGCTTGTTCTCCTCGTGGCCAACACGTCGTTTTATTTCCTGTTCAGCTTTGCAAGCAAGATGAAACAAATGGTCCATAGGATAACACTCTTCATGAATTAGTATCTCTTGAATATCACGGTTTAATCCTCCCCAAAATCTATCCATAAAATCATCTTCACTTTCTTCTAAAGAGGAATG
>NW_025254190.1:0-1952 GCF_018294505.1 Triticum aestivum | reverse complement strand
CCGGCGAAGCCCCGGTGACCAAATGGCCCCGCGCGTGCGTCCGTTGCACTCGCAACGACCCGTGGAGTAACGCTAGCGTGGCAGCTAGCTCGTTTGCAAGCCGCAGCGCTAACCCCGCACCCACCCGAGCTCCGGCCGCCGCCTCGCTCGCCGCCGGCACCGATTCCGGCCGCCCCGAGCGCAACTGACTCCACCAAGAGCTTCGGCTCGTCCCCAGCTCCTCCTAGATGCCCTCCGCGGCCCATTTGGTCGCCGGAGTGGCCAAAACCACTCTCGCCGCCGCGTCGGGCTCGCCGGCGGCTAAACGCCGGCAGCCGACTTTGACTTTGACCACGGGTGGGCCCCGGTTGACTCTCCTGAGTCAATGACAGGTGGGGCCCAGCCCTGTTAACTATTAGGATTAGTTTTAATTAATTTTAGTTAAGCTAATCACACTGACATGTGGGTCCCAGTGTCAGGTTTGACCTGGACCCGGTCTGTTGACCTGCTGAGGTCAGCATGCCGCAATGATGACGCAGATAATCATTTTCTAAAATAATTCAGAAAATCCAGAAAATTGTATAAACTTCATTAAATCATAGAAAATTAACCGTAACTCCAAATTAAATAAATTATATATGAAAAATTATTAGAAAAATTCAAGGAATCCATCTGTACCATTTTCATGCATGTTAGAACAACTTATCACTACTGTTTAGGACAAATGAATTAAATGGCATTTGAATAATCACATATGGAGTTTGAATTTGAATCTTGTCAAACCAACTTCATTTAATCTGTTGCTAGTTGCATTAGCTCAAAACACATTCATATTGCCATGTCATAGCATGCATCATATTGTGCATTGCATTGATTGTGTTTCCTTCTGTGTTGCCGGTATTTGTCCCCTCTCGATAGACGTGATACCGATGATGTGATCGTTGACACTGATGAAGACTCAATGTTATCTTCAGAAGTGCCAGGCAAGCAAAACCCCCTTGTTCATTCCGATACAATCCCACTCTCTCGCTTCTGCTCTCTTTTACTGCATTAGGACAACACCGATTCATCTGTTACTTGTTGCGGTAGCTGAACCCCTTTATCCTTTGCATGACCTGTCATTGCCACAGTAAATAGATGAAACCCACTAGCATGAGTAGGAGTTGTTTGAGCCCTGTTGTGCCTACTCATTCATGCTTGCTTGTCATGCCTGCTACTGCTTAGAGTTGAGTCAGGTCTGATTCATCGGGGATGAATCAGAGGCGGGTGAACATGTCCTACTGTGTGTGAGCTAAGTGTGTGAACACGATTTGGTAAAAGGTGTCGGTGAGAGGCCATGTAGGAGTACATGGTGGGTTGTCTCATTGAAGCCGTCCTCAGGAACTGAGTTCTGTGTTTGTGATCCATGATTCAGCTACTACCATACATTGGGCCCTGAAATATGACCCTGCTCGACTTCTTATTCACCCTTGTCCTCTGTCCAGGAGTTGCAAGTAGTTTCTGGTGTTTGTAGTATGCTAGAGGCCGTGGACAGCGCTGACCGTAGGGGTGGGCTGTGATGCGGTAGGCACGTGGCCGGGTAAACCGGGCACCCGTTTGGTGTCACGGAACCCTGTTCACATCGTTTGGGGCTGTGAGCGAAACTCCGGCCGGATCTCCTCATGGATGGAACCCGAATAGGCGATAAACCTGGACTAGAGACTTAGGTGTTTAGGTAGGTCGTGGTCTACACCCACGTCGGCTTTCGCTTGAAGTCTGCCGAGCACATGTCGTGTGCAGACGCTAAGTGGTGGAAACATGTATGAAGAAGTACACCCCTGCAGGGTTAACATCATCTATTCGAATAGCCGTGTCCGCGGTAAAGGACTTCTGGGTTGCTTATATCAGTTCATAGACAAGTGAAAGTGGATACTCTAAAATACGCAAGATAAGCGTGAGTGCTATGGATGGCGTTCTCGTAGGGAGACGGGAGC
>NW_025254189.1:0-1952 GCF_018294505.1 Triticum aestivum | reverse complement strand
GAAAACAAGGAGAATAAGGCATATAGCCGCTGGATTTTCTTCAATTTACGGCCAAATGAGATTGCCCGGATCATAGAGCATCTGCAGAAAGGTACGTTTGTCCCTACCAGGGGGGCTAATGTCTATAAGCAACATAATCTCTCGAATTTCCTTCAAAATGAAGTGCCGATGGGTTCAGAAACTTGTCTAAAAAACAACGACGAATGATGTTCTTTGACTTTCAGGGCCAAAAAGTCCTTCTTAAGGCCGTATTTGAGGGCACTCCGGGCCTCCTGGCGCAAGCGGGGAGTATTTTCTGGATTCGCGCACTCGCCGCGAGCAGTTTGAGTACTTATGGGTCCGACACGGACTCCGAATGACAAAATTATGACTGTTTTAGTGAACATCTGTCCATTCTATGACAGTCCTTGAAAGTACTTCATTTTCTCGTGCGCTTTTTGCGTGATTGCCCCAAAATTTCTTGTCCTCTATAGAGGAGATATCGTTTCCACATATATATTGACCGATCCCAGGAATGCCCTTTTGTTCTTGGCTTTCACGCGCGTGAGTTACAGCATGCCATCCGGCGAAAACAAGGAGAATAAGGCATATGGCCGCTGGATTTTCTTCAATTTACGGCCAAATGAGATTGCCCGGATCATAGAGCATCTGCAGAAAGGTACGTTTGTCCCTAGCAGGGGAGCTAATGTCTATAAGAAACATAATCTCTCGAATTTCCTTCAAAAGGAAGTGCCGATGGGTTCAGAAACTTGTCTTAAAAACAACGACGAATGATGTTCTTTGACTTTCAGGGCCAAAAAGTCCTTCTTAAGGCCGTATTTGAGGGCACTCCGGGCCTCCTGGCGCAAGCGGGGAGTATTTTCTGGATTCGCGCAATCGCCGCGAGCAGTTTGAGTACTTATGGGTCTGACACGGACTCCGAATGACAAAATTATGACCGTTTTAGTGAACATCTGTCCATTCTATGACAGTCCTTGAAAGTACTTCATTTTCTCGTGCGATTTTTGCCCGATTGCCCCAAAATTTCTTGTCCTCTATAGAGGAGATATCGTTTCCACATATATATTGACCGATGCCAGGAATGCCCTTTTGTTCTTGGCTTTCACGCGCGTGAGTTACAGCATGCCATCAGGCGAAAACAAGGAGAATAAGGCATATAGCCGCTAGATTTTCTTCAATTTACGGCTAATGTCTATAAGCAACATAATCTCTCGAATTTCCTTCAAAAGGAAGTGCCAATGGGTTCAGAAACTTGTCTGAAAAACAGCGACGAATTATGTTCTTTGACTTTCAGGGCCAAAAAGTCCCGCTTAAGGCCGTATTTGAGGGCACTCCGGGCCTCCTAGCGCAAGCGGGGAGTATTTTCTGGATTCGCACAATCGCCGCGAGCAGTTTGAGTACTTATGGGTCCGACACGGACTCCGAATGACAAAATTATGACCATTTTAGTGAACATCTGTCCATTCTACGGCAGTCCTTGAAAGTACTTCATTTTCTCGTGCGCTTTTTGCCTGATTGCCCCAAAATTTCTTGTCCTCTATAGAGGAGATATCGTTTCCACATATATATTGACCGATGCCAGGAATGCCCTATTGTTCTTGGCTTTCACGCGCGTGAGTTACAGCATGCCATCCGGCGAAAACAAGGAGAATAAGGCATATAGCCGCTGGATTTTCTTCAATTTACGGCCAAATGAGATTGCCCGGATCATAGAGCATCTGCAGAAAGGTACGTTTGTCCCTACCAGGGGGGCTAATGTCTATAAGCAACATAATCTCTCGAATTTCCTTCAAAAGGAAGTGCCAATGGGTTCAGAAACTTTACTAAAAAACAACGACGAATGATGTTCTTTGACTTTCAGGGCCAAAAAGTCCTTCTTAAGGCCGTATTTGAGGGCACTCCGGGCCTCCTGGCGCAAGCGGGGAGTATTTTCTGGATTCGCGCACTCGCCG
>NW_025254188.1:0-1952 GCF_018294505.1 Triticum aestivum | reverse complement strand
TTTCTGATCAATCTTTTGAGCTATTCTTATAGGTGTCACAAACAACCTTAGAGTTTGTACTAAAATAACACCATATGATACACATCAATCAACCCTAATGTCACCTAGATACTCCAATGTCACCACAAGTATCCGTGGATCTATTATACGATATGCATCAAACAACTTCAGATTCATAATATTCAATCCAACAAAAAAGAATCTCAAACAGTGCACCAAGATTTCTACCGGAGAAACAAGGATGAAAACGTGCATCAACCCCTATGCATAGATTACCCCACTGTCACCTCCGAAATCCGCGAGTTGAGTGCCAAAACATACATCAAGTGAATCAATAGAACACCCCATTGTTCTCAAATGTTCTCAAATCCATAAAAGTAGTCAATCCGATAATAGTGAAACCTCAAGGGTAAAGATAAAACACATATCTACTGGTATATACCCTCGGGCTCGAGGGTGAACTAATCCTTCCTTATAATGGTGGCCATCGGGATGATGAAGATGGCCTCCGGTGATGGTTTGCCCCTCCGGCAGGGTGCCGGAACGGGTCCCCGATTGGTTTTTCGTGGCTACAGAGGCTTGCGGCGGCGGAACATTCGATCTATGGTTGTTTGGGGAGTCTCTTTTGGTCCATAAAAAATTACCATAAATTTTCATGCCATTCGAGAACTTCTATTTCTGCACAAAACGACACCAGGGTAGTTCTACTAAAAACAGCGTTAGTCCAGATTAGTTATAATAAAATCATACCAAAACCATATGAAATTGTTGTAAACATGGCATGAATACTTCATCAATTATAGATACGTTGGAGATGTATCATTCATGTATTCACTATATGTTTATGCTTTGTTCCGGTTCTCCATTAAAAGGAGGCCTTAATATCCCTTAGTTTCCTTATGGACTCCACTATCACGGGAGGGTAGGACAAAAGATGCCATACAAGTTCTTTTCCATAAGCATGTATGACTATTTACGGAATACATGCTGATACCGCTTGAAACTACGTCGGTATTTCCCCAAAGAGGAAGGGATGATGAATCACAGCTACGATACGTATTTCTCTCAGTTGTGAAACCAAGATATCAATCGAATAGGAGAACCAAGCAACACAATGTAAATGATACCTACACACAAAGAACAAACACTTGCAACCCGACGCGTAAGAGGGGTTGTCAATCCCTTCATGATAAAAAGATAGATAATTTTGCGATAGATTGGATAATAGCTCTCCATAAAACGTGAAATAAAAGATGCAAATAAAAAGTGCAACAAGGTCTTTTTGGGTTTTTGGAATAATAGATCTGAAAATAAAATAAAAGTGGCAAATAATAGATCGGAAAGAAAATATGATAAAGAATAGACTCAAGGGTCGTAGATTTCACTAGTGGCTCCTCGCGAGAAATAGCACACGGTGGGTAAACAAATTACTATTGGGCAATAGATAGAAGATCAAATAATTATGATGATATCCGAGGCAATGATCAATATATAGGAATCACGTCCAAGATTAGTAGACCGACTCCTACCTGCATCTACTACTATTACTCCACACATCGACCGCTATCCAACGTGCATCTAGTGTATTAAGTTTATGAAGAAAACAGAGTAATGTAATAAGAATAATGATATGATGTAGACGAGATCTATTCATGTAGGAATAACCCGCATCTTGTTCAGTCGGTCGACAACTCTGTTATGGTGTCTAAACAGAAGAAAGAAAATGCATTGTTTCAAGTGCGGGGTTGACGATCATCTGTCAAAGAATTATACAGTGGTGCACTATTGCTATATTTGAAACAATTTCTAGTGCACATTGTTTTGTTGCCTGGAGCATTGCTATATTTGCAACAATTTCACGTTCTTGTGCTCCGGTTCCTACGCAGACTATATCCCTTGCCGCGCCTTTATCTGAGCTGCTGCACTTTGCATGGTCTTCGAACATGCATGGC
>NW_025254187.1:0-1952 GCF_018294505.1 Triticum aestivum | reverse complement strand
CCCAAGCACGCTTAACTTCGGAGTTCTGATGGGATCCGGTGCTTTAGTGCTGGTATGATCGCGTCCGACATGTTTCCCCGTCTTCGTCCCTTATGCTTGCCACTCTCAGGTCCGCTCCAAAGACGATTCTACATTCTCACTACCATTACAACCGTTCCCTAACAATGGATAATGTCCTATACTACTTATTCTCCCGCTCAATCACGGAGACGAGTTTTCCACGGTTTCCACCCCTCCCTCCATACCGCAGCAACACGAGTTTTTTCCACCCCTTTCAGAACGCGCTCTTCGCGCCACAAAGCCGCCCCAAGACGCGCGAGCAATGAGCATCGAGCTTAAACATATCGCAAACGTCAAAAATAATATAACGGGATTAATATATATCGCGCACGTGCGATATGTTTGTCATAAGGCGCAAAAAATAATTAAAAAGGGAATGCAACACGAGGACTTCCCAGGAGGTCACCCATCCTAGTACTACTCTCGCCCAAGCACGCTTAGCTTCGGAGTTCTGATGGGATCCGGTGCTTTAGTGCTGGTATGATCGCATCCGACATGTTTCCCCATCTTCGTCCCTTATGCTTGCCACTCCCAGGTCCGCTCCAAAGACGATTCTACATTCTCACTACCATTACAACCGTTCCCTAACAATGGATAATGTCCTATACTACTTACTCTCCCGCTCAATCACGGAGACGAGTTTTCCACGGTTTCCACCCCTCCCTCCATACCGCAGCAACACGAGTTTTTTCCACCTCTTTCAAAACGCGCTCTTCGTGCCACAAAGCCGCCCCAAGACGCGCGAGCAATGAGCATCGAGCTTAAACATATCGCAAATGTCAAAAATAATATAACGGGATTAATATATATCGCGCACGTGCGATATGTTTGTCACAAGGCGCAAAAAATAATTAAAAAGGGAATGCAACATGAGGACTTCCCAGGAGGTCACCCATGCTAGTACTACTCTCGCCCAAGCACGCTTAACTTCGGAGTTCTGATGGGATCCGGTGCTTTAGTGCTGGTATGATCACATCCGACATGTTTCCCCGTCTTTGTCCCTTATGCTTGCAACTCCCAGGTCCGCTCCAAAGACGATTCTACATTCTCACTACCATTACAACTCTTCCCTAACAATGGATAATGTCCTATACTACTTACTCTCACGCTCAATCACGGAGACGGGTTTTCCATGGTTTCCACCCCTCCCTCCATACCGCAGCAACACGAGTTTTTTCCACTCCTTTCAGAACGCGCTCTTCGCGCCACAAAGCCGCCCCAAGACGCGCGAGCAATGAGCATCGAGCTTAAACATGTCGCAAACGTCAAAAATAATATAACGGGATTAATATATATCGCGCATGTGCGATATGTTTGTCACAAGGCGCAAAAAATAATTAAAAAGGGAATGCAACACGAGGACTTCCCAGGAGGTCACCCATCCTAGTACTACTCTCGCCCAAGCACGCTTAACTTCGGAGTTCTGATGGGATCCGGTGCTTTAGTGCTGGTATGATCGCGTCCGACATGTTTCCCCGTCTTCGTCCCTTATGCTTGCCACTCTCAGGTCCGCTCCAAAGACGATTCTACATTCTCACTACCATTACAACCGTTCCCTAACAATGGATAATGTCCTATACTACTTATTCTCCCGCTCAATCACGGAGACGAGTTTTCCACGGTTTCCACCCCTCCCTCCATACCGCAGCAACACGAGTTTTTTCCACCCCTTTCAGAACGCGCTCTTCGCGCCACAAAGCCGCCCCAAGACGCGCGAGCAATGAGCATCGAGCTTAAACATATCGCAAACGTCAAAAATAATATAACGGGATTAATATATATCGCGCACGTGCGATATGTTTGTCATAAGGCGCAAAAAATAATTAAAAAGGGAATGCAACACGAGGACTTCCCAGGAGGTCACCCATCCTAGTACTACTCTCGCCCAAGCA
>NW_025254186.1:0-1952 GCF_018294505.1 Triticum aestivum | reverse complement strand
AGAGTGGAACAAAACACCAGGCATAAGGCCGAGCCTTCCATCCTTTACCAAGTATATAGATGCATTAATTAAATAAGATATATTGTGATATCCCAACAAGTAAACATGTTCCAACAAGGAACAACATCTCCATGTTCCAACAAGGAACAAACTTCAATCTTCACCTGCAACTAACAACGCTATAAGAGGGGCTGAGCAAAGCGGTAACATAGCCAATCAACGGTTTGCTAGGACATGGTGGGTTAGAGGTTTGACATGGCAATTTGGGAGGCTGACAAGCAAATGGTAGGCATCGTAGCATTGGCATAGCAAGAGCGAGCAAACTAGCATAGCAAAGATAGTAGTGATTTCGAGGGTATGATCATCTTGCCTGAGATCCCGCAAGGAAGAAGAACGAGTCCAAGAAGAAGACAATCGGTCGTAGACGAACGAATCCTCACAACTCCGGAACGAAACCGAAGCTAACGAGAGAAGCAACCCGGAAAGAATCAAACAACATAGTAAACACACAAGCATAAACAAGTCATGATGCACAAACGAGTATGATGCATGTCCGGTTTAATGAGGCATGGCATGGAAAAATGAAGCAAACAACACTACAATTTAAGTGGAGCTCAATATGCAACGAGGTGCATGTTGACGGAACACCACAACAAGTTATTTAGTTCAATCTCGTTTATGTACCCAACAATATTAAATGTTGTTAAGCATGGCAAGAGGGTGAAGCAAATGAAAACTACCTATCTAGTCAAGGTTAAATGAGGCCAGAAGCAACAAACAACAATTCCGGAGAATCCCCATATCATTTAGCAGTTTAATGCAACAACAAGTTTAAACATTTTAAATGTTGTTATCATGATGCGGATGACATATACAAGTTTATGCAATTTTAATGAAAACGTTGGCATGATCATGATACGAGGCATTTGTCGCCATGGCGGAAGGGAAAAGGTGCCATGGCGGTGAAACGGAAAATGATGCCACGGCAACGTTCCGGTCCCGGTAACTCATGGAGATACCGGTGCAAAAGGAGGCGTGCGGATGTGCGGAACATGCTAGAGATGGTGGGGTGATCCCGGTTACCGGGTTCCCACGGTTCATCGGCATGGCGAACGAGGAGGAACGTGCATGAAGCAAACGGGCACGGTGCAAACATAGGGTGCATCTCATACAACACATGCATTCGGTCCACGGACGGCGTCTCGGGGTTATACCTTCGAAGCGTGCGTTTTCGGAGCGGTTCGAGTTCGGTACGGTGTAGAGGAAGTAGACGTTCTCGTAGCGGTCGTAGAGGAAGTAGTTGTTCACGTGTCGTCGTGGGAAGTAGTCGTACACATGCCGTAGTGGAAGTAGTGGTTCACGGCGACAGCAGTGGTAGTAGTTGTTCATGTCCCGTAGATGATTCGGGGTCCACGGGGTCTTCGAGGGTCGACGGTAGTCGTACACGGCAACCATAGTTGAACTTGTAGGGCCGACGATGTCGTGGTACTTGGTGCGATGCACGGGATGGTAGTCCAACAATTGTCGGAGAGGGACTTGACGCAACAAAAGTCTTCGGTGCCACGGTACTTGTCCATGTAGACGTACTTTCGAACAGGAACTTGGCGCATCCAAAATGAGCAAGGCAAAAACCCTCGTTTAGCGGTGCTCGAACTTGACGAAATCCACGAACGGTCTTGGTGTATCCTGGTCTGGAGAGGTCTCCGAAAAGAACTTGGTGTCCACGGGGACATGGAGTAGCGGTCTTGGCGTCGAGCAGGGGTCGAAGGCCAACGAGGGACGAAGTGGACGCTGCTGTTGTATGCCAGGAGGCGAAGCAAAGCGGTGACGAGCTCGAGGCAGCGCTGGGAGGACGGCGACGAGGCGGACCAGGCCGGCGGAGCAGGAGGATTGCCGGGGTGCGCGGTGCGGCGACGGTCGCCGGAGGCAGGGAAGCGAGGTCGCGACGAGCA
>NW_025254185.1:0-1952 GCF_018294505.1 Triticum aestivum | reverse complement strand
ACATATAATATGAGAAATGCTACAGAGCTCCCACTCACTTTCTTGTAAACACAGGCTTCTCCATAAGTCTGTGTAAACCCAAACGCTTTGATCATCTCATCAAAGCGAATGTTCCAACTCCGAGATGCTTGCACCAGCCCATAGATTGAGCGTTGGAGCTTGCATACTTTGTTAGCATTCTTAGGATCGACAAAACCTTCCGGCTGCATCATATACAACTCTTCCTTAAGGAAGCCGTTAAGGAATGCCGTTTTGACGTCCATCTGCCATATCTCATAATCATAGTATGCGGCAATTGCTAACATGATTCGGACGGACTTCAGCTTCGCTACGGGTGAGAAAGTCTCATCGTAGTCAACCCCTTGAACTTGTCGATAACCCTTAGCGACAAGTCGAGCTTTCTAGATGGTCACATTACCATCTGCGTCCGTCTTCTTCTTAAAGATCCATTTGTTTTCTATGGCTCGCCGCTCAACGGGCAAGTCAGTCAAAGTCCATACTTTGTTTTCATACATGGATTCTATCTCGGATTTCATGGCTTCTAGCCATTTGTCGGAATCCGGGCCCGCCATCGCTTCTTCATAGTTCGAAGGTTCACCGTTGTCTAACAACATGATTTCCAGGACAGGGTTGCCGTACCTTTCTGGTGCGGAACGTGTCCTTGTGGACCTACGAAGTTCAGTAACTTGATCTGAAGCTTCATGATCATCATCAATAACTTCCTCCCCAGTCGGTGTAGGCACCACAGGAACATTTTCCCGCGCTGCGCTACTTTCCGGTTCGGAAGGGGTGACTATCACCTCATCAAGTTCCACTTTCCTCCCACTCAATTCTTTCGAGAGAAACTCCTTCTCTAGAAAGGACCCGTTCTTGGCAACGAAGATCTTGCCTTCGGATCTGAGGTAGAAGGTATACCCAATAGTTTCCTTAGGGTATCCTATGAAGACGCATTTTTCCGACTTGGGTTCGAGCTTTTCAGGTTGAAGTTTCTTGACATAAGCATCGCATCCCCAAACTTTTAGAAACGACAGCTTAGGTTTCTTCCCAAACCATAATTCATACGGTGTCGTCTCAACGGATTTAGACGGTGCCCTATTTAAAGTGAATGCGGCAGTCTCTAAAGCATAACCCCAAAATGAGAGCGGTAAATCGGTAAGAGACATCATAGATCGCACCATATCCAACAGAGTGCGATTACGACGTTCGGACACACCATTTCTCTGAGGTGTTCCAGGCGGCGTGAGTTGTGAAACTATTCCACATTTCCTTAAGTGTGTACCAAATTCGTAACTTAAATATTCTCCTCCACGATCTGATCGTAAGAATTTTATTTTTCTGTCACGTTGATTTTCAACCTCACTCTGAAATTCCTTGAACTTTTCAAAGGTTTCAGACTTGTGTTTCATTAGGTAGACATACCCATATCTACTTAAGTCATCAGTGAGAGTGAGAACATAACGATATCCTCCGCGAGCCTCAACACTCATCGGACCGCACACATCGGTATGTATGATTTCCAGTAAGTTGGTTGCTCGCTCCATTGTTCCGGAGAACGCAGTCTTGGTCATCTTACCCATGAGGCATGGTTCGCACGTGTCAAATGATTCGTAATCAAGAGACTCCAAAAGTCCATCTGCATGGAGCTTCTTCATGCGCTTGACACCAATGTGACCAAGGCGGCAGTGCCACAAGTATGTGGGACTATCGTTATCAACTTTACATCTTTTGGTATTCACACTATGAACATGTGTAACATCACGTTCGAGATTCATCAAAAATAAACCATTGACCAGCGGGGCATGACCATTAAACATATCTCTCAAATAAATAGAACAACCATTATTCTCGGATTTAAATGAGTAGCCATCTCGAATTAAACGAGATCCAGATACAATGTTCATGCTCAAAGCTGGCACTAAATAACAATTATTGAGGTTTAAAACTAATCCCGT
>NW_025254184.1:0-1952 GCF_018294505.1 Triticum aestivum | reverse complement strand
CTCTACAGGGAGGTGCGTGACCTCGGCTTCAAGACCTTCCTTGGTGGGGAACTTTAGTACCCACAGCTGCTTCGCCGCCCCTCTTCTGCTGTTTATACCATTGCACATCACTTTCACCCTGCCTTGGTGGGGAACTTTGTTTCTAGGAATTTCATTGACCTACGCCCTGTTCCAAATATTTCATTATGTTGGACTGAATACTCTGTTCTAGCCGAGTATGCGTTTCAGATATGAATTTAGTTAGTACCGGAAATAAAATTGTATCCAGAGCACTGTAGTGTTTTGCCAACTAGTGTTCCTCATTTCTGCGTAATGGGATTCTAAAACGTGCCTTCTGTGATGATGTGCAGGGCAACAGCTGACCGGGAGAAAACGGCGACGGCCTACAAGTCGGAGAAGAGGAAGGAGATGGAGGCGGAGGGGTACAAGATCCTGGGCAACTCCGGCGACCAGTGGAGCGACCTGCTGGGCTACTCCATGAGCGCCCGCTCCTTCAAGCTCCCCAACCCGATGTACTACGTCCCTTGACACAACAGAGCAGACATGATTGGTGGGCATAGTGTGAGAAATGCAGTGCTTATTTATCTATTGCGTTCGTCATGCCGGCCCGATTGACTGAACCCTGTACTGACTGACTGAGTGTGCAAAACAAGACTGAGAATGGAATTGAGAAGGAAGAATTTATACCGTGCAAATTATTCGCTGACTTCATGTAGCATACTTGCATTGGACTTGTGAGCTTGATTGTGTAATGGATGAGATGCTAAATGCTGTTGCTCTGAAATGAAATGTTGACTTGATGGACACACTGTGCCAAAAAGGCGAGGAATCGACAGAATCGCTCCGTGAAATATCCTATGCTGTTAAGCAGGAAGATATCTCCTGAAATAATATCTTCTGGGCATAATCTATAAAAATCTAGCCTCCTCATCTCTGCTGAACAAACCAAAAGAAAAAAAGTGGTGTACATCTTCAGATCTTCTTACATTGTTGCAAGGAAGGAACCAGCTAACAGTAAAACTGCAGTGCTGCTCTGCGCACCTCTTTTTATTCTGTCAGCAGGATCTCGCATCTACCAGCACTTGTGTTGGATCTCTGAGGTTTGAAGGAAGACTGCATCCAACACAGAAAGACACCTTTTTTTCTGTCTACAGAAAGTAACAGCACCCAACACAAAGTTCAGAATGAATTCCCCCCAAAAGGGAGATTGATGTTTATGTTTTGAAGGGAAAGCCTAGATTAGAACGACAGCGTGACAAGATCGAAACTCGCTGGAGCTACCATGACACGCAAGGTTACCAAAAGTGTTGCCAAAGTCAGATGTTTATACTGATACTCTGTTTAGTCCTTGACTTTAAACTGAACCTCAAATTAAACAGGATCAATGGCCAGACAACACGCTGACATTGCACAATAAAAAAACAGATGCTGAATCTTATTGCTTGTAGAAAAAACATTGTGTGTGTCGCCGTGCTTCAGTTTCATTGGAAAAGAAAATTATATCTAGTAAGAATAACAGCACGGCGTGTCTCTGAAACTTTTGACGACCTTCTGGTTCAGATGGCTTATTACGAACTGCATCATGGTGTGTTTTTCAGCGTTGCAGGACCTGCAGAACCTGCTTCATGGAACTGCATCACCGTGTGTTTTCAGCGTTGCAGGACCTGCAGCACCTGCTTCATGGACGGCCGTGATGATGGGTTTGTGCCCGTGCAAATTAGCCCTAGCTTGAACACCAGTTGTACCTCACGCGAGTAGGCTGGATCTCGTATGTCTGCATCAATCACATTTGTCAATTGGATGCTCTCATCTTGATGAAATTGCCTCCATGCCCATTGCGCCAAATTCTCGTACCCGCCCCCACCATTTGCACGCCTCCCTGTTACCAGCTCCAAGAGAACAACCCCAAAGCTGTACACATCAACTTTCTCGTTCATTTTTCTCGAGCTTCC
>NW_025254183.1:0-1952 GCF_018294505.1 Triticum aestivum | reverse complement strand
AGGGTACTCTTCGGGGACGGAACCTGCCGCAGAGAGCACCGATACACAACATTACCAAACAATATGCAACAATATGATGCATGCATGAAACATGGCAATATGAGTGTGTTGGGCTAATGCAACTAAAACCAGAAGGGTTTGAGCAAATTTGAATCAAAGATTCAAATTTCAAATTCAAATATGGCCTTTTAAAGTGCTTTTCCTTGTTCTGATTAAAACATCAATTTAACTTGTTTGATCATGCATGAAAATAGTACAGATGGATAGATTGGATTTTTCTGATCATTTTTCATATATAATTTGTCCAATTTGGAGTTACAGAATAAAAGTTATGAATTTTTGAAGTTTAAATAATATTCTGGAATTTCCTGATTTAATTTAAATCCAGAAATTCAATTACTGCGTCAGCCTGACGTCAGTGTGACGTCAGCAGGTCAACGGAGCTGGTCCAGGTCAAACCTGACAGTGGGTCCCGCGTGTCAGGGTGATTATTTTAATTAAAACTTAATTAAAACTAATCCTGTTTAATTAACAGGGCTGGGCCCCACCTGTCATTGACTCAGAGGAGTCAACCAGGGCCCACCCGTGGTCAAAGTCAATGTCGGCTGCCGGCGTTTAGTCGCCGGCGAGCCCGACGCGGCGGCGGAAGTGATTTTGGTCGTTTCGGCCACCAAATGGATCGCGGAGGCCACCGGAGTGGAGCTGAGGGCAACCCGCAGCTCTTGGCGGAGTCCGTTGGGGTCGGGGTGGCCGGAGTCGACGCCGGCGACGACTTTGGCGGCCACCGAGGTTCGGTCGGAGGTGAACTTGGTGCTAGAGGGTTCGGTGAGGCTCGTGGAGTGGCTAGCTAGGTGTTGTGGAACGCGGTGAGCGAGATGGACACCATCTTGTGGCCGGAGGATGACCGGGAGCACGTCGGCGACGAGCTCCACGGCGGTGGGTGCGGTTGAGCTCCGGGAGGTTGCTACACGGCTCGGGAGCAAGAACGGAAGGGAGGGGAAGATGGCTAAGCTCACAGTGAGTGCGACGGAGTCCTTGGTGCGGCCGGAGATGGACCGGAGCGACGACGGCGTTGAAGGGGATCTCCGGCGACGGTGAGCTCGGGCGAGGTCGGTGCGGTGGTCTCGGGCGTTGCGAGCGCTCGAGGCTCGGCTGCTCGATGAAGTGGACAGCGGCGGAGCTCCTGGACACGGTGAGACGGCGTGGGGTGGTCGGAGGGCGTGGCTATGGCGAGGGGGTGGCGGCGATGGCGTCGGCCATGGCTGGGGCGTGCGAGGGGGAGGAGCTGGAGAGGAGAGGGGGTGTCTGGGGGGTTCGGGGGAGAGAGAGAGGCCGATCCACGTCGTCACCTGGCGAGGGGAGCGGCGAGGCGGCGAGCAGGTGCGTGGCGCACGCCGCGGTCGCCGTCGGACACCTGCCTGCCTGCCTGGCCGGCAAGCAGCTCGCTGGAGCGGTGCTGGGCTGGGCCGGCAGGTGGGCTGGCTAGTGGGCCTGCGGTGGCGCCAGGTAGGGTTTTCCCCTTTTTTTCTGTTTTTATTTAATATATCTGCAACTTTGTTGAATTAAATAAAATACCTAGGCAACTCCAAAAATCACCAAACTACTCCTGGTCCATAGTTGGATTATTTCCAACATGAAACATTTTAGTTTGGAGATATTTGAGCATTTAAATATTTTATATTATTTTAAATGCCCAAATTCAAATATCTATGATTTAATTCAAAAACCCTAGGATGGCCTAGGAAAATGTGCACCACTTTTGGCAGAGGTTCTGAACCAAGGCAAAAATGATGGGCATTTTAGAAGGGCATTTCAGGTTCATTGAAAATTATTTTAGTAAACCCTAGTTGGTTTCAGAGGGGACTGGGGGTTCTGTCATCCCCATTTCAAGTTTCTGATGAAAGAGTAAACATGATGCAACACTCTAATGCATGACTAGCTAGGTTGTGACA
>NW_025254182.1:0-1952 GCF_018294505.1 Triticum aestivum | reverse complement strand
GAGACGTGCATGCCATGCACGGGGAGCCTGCTTGAGCCCATAGAGCACCTTAACAAGACGACAAAGATGGTGAGGACGTGCAGGATCCAAAACCCTGGCGGCTCAAGCATATAAACCTCCTCCTCCAGGACTCCATGCAAGAAAGCATTCTACACATCAAGTTGACAAAGGAACCATCCTCGAGTAACAGCAAGGGACAACAACAAACAAATGGTAGTGGGCTTGATAACTGGACTGAATGTGTCTTCATAATCAAGACCATACCTCTGTTTGAAACCCTTAGCAACTAGTCGTGCTTTGTAGCGTTCAATGGAGCCATCAGCATGTCTCTTGACTTTAAACACCCATTTAGAATCAATGATGTTGATCCTGATACTGGAGGAACAAGCTGCCAAGTGTCATTCTTCAGCAACGCCTGAAACTCCTGTTCCATCACGGCACGCCAGTGAGGAATGCTTAGTGCATCCTGAAAGTGGCGAGGCTCAGCAGTAGGATCCTCAGCAGCATGAGCCATGCAAGCGGCGAGCCACGCGACAGTCCCATCAGTACGGATCTTTGGCTGGAAAACCCCTGTCTGGCTGCGTGTGCGAGGTCGAGGAGCAGCAGCAGGTGGTTGCAAGGCCGGGCTTGACTCGGGCGACGACAGAGGCGAGGACGAGCCACCCAATGCGGGCGACGACAGAGGCGAGGCCGAGCCACCCGGGCTCGCGCCAGAGCCTGCTGGCAATGGAGAGGCAGGCGGTGTTGGGCCCTGCGAGGCCGGCCCATCAGTAGCCGGACCCGACGCCAGCGAGGCAGTCCCTGGCCCAGGCGAGGAAGCAGCCGGCCCAGGAGAGGCCACCACCGAGGTAGATGCGGGGGACGCCCGCGCGCGAGGCAGGCGAGGGCGATGCCCGCGAGGTGGCTGCAGGTGCAGCTCCCGCGGGTTGATGGGCGCCGCCCGGTATGCATGCCCATGCAGGAGACCAACGTCCAGATCTAGGGCATCCGTAGGTGCCTGTTCTTCGAGGAGCTCAAGACGAGCACCACGTCCAACACCTGCAGCATGGTTAGGAAGCAACACAGGAGCAGGTGCAACATCTACAAAATGACCAGGCAAAGGTGTAGTAGAAGAAACGTCTGGTAGAGGAGTGATAGAGTTGTTCGGAAGTGCATGAAAGGGGAATACATTCTCATCAAATACAACGTCACGAGAGATGTAGACGTGATTGGTGGGAGCATGTAGGCATTTGAATACCCAAGGAAAACACACTTTTTCGACCGAAATTCTAGCTTATGTTTGTTATACGGATGCAAATGAGGCCAACAAGCACACCCAAAGACTTTGAGAAAGGTGTAGTCTGGAATTTCATTGAGCAAGAGTTCAAGTGCATTTTTCATATGCAGTAGTCGTGAGGGCAGCCTATTGATCAAAAAACAGGCAGTGGAGAAAGCATCACTCCAGAACCTAAAAGGAACGGAGGCATGAGCTAATAAAGTAATGCCAGTTTCTACAAGATGACGATGCTTACGTTCAGCGGCCCCATTCTGCTGATGTGTATGAGGACAAGACACACGATGTGTGATCCCAAGTTTGTTAAAAAATGAGTTGAGGTTGTGATATTCACCCCCCAGTCGGTTTGAACATGAATAATTTTCTGGCTAAGGAGACGCTCAACGTGTGCTTGAAACTGTATAAAAACATCAAACACATCAGACTTTTTCTTAATAAGATAAAGCCAAGTAAACCGACTATAAGCATCAATGAAACTGGCATAATAATTGTGGCCACTATTGGGGAACGTAGTAATTTCAAAAAAATTCCTACGCACACGCAAGATCATGGTGATGCATAGCAATGAGAGGGGGAGTGTATCTTCATACCCTTGAAGATCGCTAAGCGAAAGCGTTTATCAACGCGGTTGATGTAGTCGTACGTCTTCACGATCTGACCGATCCAAGTACCGAACGCA
>NW_025254181.1:0-1952 GCF_018294505.1 Triticum aestivum | reverse complement strand
GAGACGTGCATGCCATGCACGGGGAGCCTGCTTGAGCCCATAGAGCACCTTAACAAGACGACAAAGATGGTGAGGACGTGCAGGATCCAAAACCCTGGCGGCTCAAGCATATAAACCTCCTCCTCCAGGACTCCATGCAAGAAAGCATTCTACACATCAAGTTGACAAAGGAACCATCCTCGAGTAACAGCAAGGGACAACAACAAACAAATGGTAGTGGGCTTGATAACTGGACTGAATGTGTCTTCATAATCAAGACCATACCTCTGTTTGAAACCCTTAGCAACTAGTCGTGCTTTGTAGCGTTCAATGGAGCCATCAGCATGTCTCTTGACTTTAAACACCCATTTAGAATCAATGATGTTGATCCTGATACTGGAGGAACAAGCTGCCAAGTGTCATTCTTCAGCAACGCCTGAAACTCCTGTTCCATCACGGCACGCCAGTGAGGAATGCTTAGTGCATCCTGAAAGTGGCGAGGCTCAGCAGTAGGATCCTCAGCAGCATGAGACATGCAAGCGGCGAGCCACGCGACAGTCCCATCAGTACGGATCTTTGGCTGGAAAACCCCTGTCTGGCTGCGTGTGCGAGGTCGAGGAGCAGCAGCAGGTGGTTGCAAGGCCGGGCTTGACTCGGGCGACGACAGAGGCGAGGACGAGCCACCCAATGCGGGCGACGACAGAGGCGAGGCCGAGCCACCCGGGCTCGCGCCAGAGCCTGCTGGCAATGGAGAGGCAGGCGGTGTTGGGCCCTGCGAGGCCGGCCCATCAGTAGCCGGACCCGGCGCCAGCGAGGCAGTCCCTGGCCCAGGCGAGGAAGCAGCCGGCCCAGGAGAGGCCACCACCGAGGTAGATGCGGGGGACGCCCGCGCGCGAGGCAGGCGAGGGCGATGCCCGCGAGGTGGCTGCAGGTGCAGCTCCCGCGGGTTGATGGGCGCCGCCCGGTATGCATGCCCATGCAGGAGACCAACGTCCAGATCTAGGGCATCCGTAGGTGCCTGTTCTTCGAGGAGCTCAAGACGAGCACCACGTCCAACACCTGCAGCATGGTTAGGAAGCAACACAGGAGCAGGTGCAACATCTACAAATTGACCAGGCAAAGGTGTAGTAGAAGAAACGTCTGGTAGAGGAGTGATAGAGTTGTTCGGAAGTGCATGAAAGGGGAATACATTCTCATCAAATACAACGTCACGAGAGATGTAGACGTGATTGGTGGGAGCATGTAGGCATTTGAATACCCAAGGAAAACACACTTTTTCGACCGAAATTCTAGCTTATGTTTGTTATACGGATGCAAATGAGGCCAACAAGCACACCCAAAGACTTTGAGAAAGGTGTAGTCTGGAATTTCATTGAGCAAGAGTTCAAGTGCATTTTTCATATGCAGTAGTCGTGAGGGCAGCCTATTGATCAAAAAACAGGCAGTGGAGAAAGCATCACTCCAGAACCTAAAAGGAACGGAGGCATGAGCTAATAAAGTAATGCCAGTTTCTACAAGATGACGATGCTTACGTTCAGCGGCCCCATTCTGCTGATGTGTATGAGGACAAGACACACGATGTGTGATCCCAAGTTTGTTAAAAAATGAGTTGAGGTTGTGATATTCACCCCCCAGTCGGTTTGAACATGAATAATTTTCTGGCTAAGGAGACGCTCAACGTGTGCTTGAAACTGTATAAAAACATCAAACACATCAGACTTTTTCTTAATAAGATAAAGCCAAGTAAACCGACTATAAGCATCAATGAAACTGGCATAATAATTGTGGCCACTATTGGGGAACGTAGTAATTTCAAAAAAATTCCTACGCACACGCAAGATCATGGTGATGCATAGCAATGAGAGGGGGAGTGTATCTTCATACCCTTGAAGATCGCTAAGCGAAAGCGTTTATCAACGCGGTTGATGTAGTCGTACGTCTTCACGATCTGACCGATCCAAGTACCGAACGCA
>NW_025254180.1:0-1952 GCF_018294505.1 Triticum aestivum | reverse complement strand
GGCGGCGATGTGGGCCTCGGCCACGTGGCGGCGCGGGACTCGCTGCGGCGGCGGGGCGGACGTTGTCCGGTCGGATCCGGACACGTCCGTCGGTGGCGGGGTTGATCTGTTTTTTTTTAGGGTTTCGGGGAGAGGGAGAGATCCGAAAACGAAGGGGTGTATATATAGGCATAGAGGGAGCTAGGAGAGTCCAAAAGAGGTGCGGTTTTCGCCCACACGATCGTGATCGAACGCACTAGGACATGGAGCAGAGTTTGGTGGGTTTTGGGCCAAATTTGGGGGGTGTTGGGCTGCAACACACACGAGGCCTTTTCGGTCCCTCGGTTAACCGTTGGAGTATCAAACGAAGTCCAAATGATACGAAACTTGACAGGCGGTCTACCGGTAGTAAACCAAGGCCGCTTGACAAGTCTCGGTCCAATCCGGAAATGTTTAATCCCCACACAAGAAAGAAAGCTAGAAATGGCCACCGGAGGAGAACGAAGCGCCGGAATGCAAAACGGACAACGGGGAAAATGCTCGAATGCTTGAGATGAACATGTATGCAAATGCAATGCACGAGATGACATGGTATGAGATGCATGAAAACGAAAACAACACACGGAGACAAAGACCCGAAACCGAGAAATAAATATAACTTGACACCGGAAACGGCAAGAGTTGGAGTACAAATGGGGAAAGTTACATCTGGGGCGTTACAACACTCCACCACTACGAAAAGATCTCGTCCCGAGATCTAGGACTGAAAGAACTCCGGGTACTCAGAACGGAGGTGATCCTCGCGTTCCCAGGTAGCTTCACGGTCGGAATGGTGAGACCACTTAACTTTGAGGAATTTGATTGACTTGTTGCGAGTCTTGCGTTCAGTCTCTTCAAGAATAGCAACTGGGTGCTCACGATAGGAGAGATCTCCTTGGAGCTCAATGTCCTCGAAGTTGACGGTGTGATCAGGAGTCTTGAAGCACTTTCGAAGCTGAGAGACGTGGAACACATCATGAACATTTGCAAAGTTTGAAGGAAGCTCAAGTTGATAGGCGAGGTCGCCTCTCTTGCTGACAATTTTGAAAGGTCCCACGTATCTAGGGGCAAGCTTCCCTTTGATACCGAAGCGACGAGTACCTTTCATAGGAGAGACGCGGAGGTAAACATGATCTCCGATCTCAAAAACCAGATCACGGTGCTTACTATCATAGTAGCTCTTCTGGCGGGATTGAGCTGCTTTGAGGTTATCACGAATGACTTTGCACATATCTTCTGCTTCTGTGATTAAGTCATTACCCAGCAGCTGACGTTCACCGGTTTCAGACCAGTTGAGAGGGGTACGGCACTTCCTGCCATATAGGATTTCAAAGGGGGCCTTGCCCGAACTTGCTTGAAAACTGTTGTTGTATGAGAATTCAGCATAAGGAAGACAGTCCTCCCACTTCATGCCGAAGGAGATCACACAAGCCCTGAGCATGTCTTCAAGAATTTGGTTGACACGCTCGACTTGACCGCTTGTTTGAGGATGGAAAGCTGTGCTGAAGCGGATGTTGGTGCCCATGGCCTTCTGAAAAGAATCCCAAAACTTGGAGGTAAAGATGCTGCCACGGTCTGAAGATATCACTTGAGGAATACCGTGCAGAGAGACAATGCGAGAGGTATAGAGTTCCGCCAATTGAGCTGCAGAGATCGACTCTTTGATAGGCAGAAAATGAGCCACTTTGGTGAGCTTGTCGATGACAACGAAGATAGCATCATTGCCACGCTTGGACTTTGGAAACCCAGTCACGAAGTCCATTTCAATGTGGTCAAACTTCCATTCTGGAATGGCAAGAGGTTGGAGGAGACCTGCTGGCCTTTGGTGTTCTGCCTTCACTCTTCTGCAGACATCACACTCGTTCACGAATTGAGCGATCTCGCGCTTCATTCGAGTCCACCAATAAGTTTGCTTGAGATCCTGATACATCTTC
>NW_025254179.1:0-1952 GCF_018294505.1 Triticum aestivum | reverse complement strand
GATCAACAATTTTAGTAGAAACGACGAGTAATTACCAACGAAATTAGATCAATATACATACTCGGCCCCCCTATACTCGAATCCTGACTCCGCCACTGTATAAGATGCGTGTGTACTGACGTGGATTGTATTTGTTCTTGTTTTCAAAGTGAATGAGACCAAATTATTTCTCATCTAGATGAGTTCTAGGTACTCCCATTATGCTAAGAGATCACCTCTTTTCTTCTCTTAAATAAGAGAAGACAAGCCTTTTCTTATGAGTTCTCTCTCCTCCACCTCATCATCTATCCTACATGGTACTCCTAAGATAGCACCATTGTACATGCCCTTAAGAGACAAGATCCAACGGTTCTAAAATTGGATGTGAGATAACTATTTTACATCTAGATGTGAAATAGCAAATATGTTCAGTATTTATAGACACGTGTAGAACCGAATCTCAAAATGAACCACATATGGAAAAAGGCCCCGTGTAATTGATTCTCGTACACATTTCGTGTCCTTCGCTATGAAACAACAACTCGTATAAAATAATGTAAAAAAATCGTAAAAATTGCGATATGTCACCCACATCTCACAGCTTAAACTGAAACACTGTCCGAAGTAAACACGCGGAATCGATCAACATCAATGTGGGTTCAAGTCTTTAAGCCCGAGAAGGGGAAGGCGCCGGCACCGCGGCTGGCCCGGGCGCGCCGGCGCGAGGAGCCGGAGCTGGAGCGCTCGCGGTCGTCATGCCGGCCCAGAGGCGGTCGGCGATGACCCGGTTGGCGGCGTCGGAGGTGTGGTACGCGTCCCAGAACACGTACGCCTTGCGGTCGCGGCAGGGCGTCGAGTCTGGCAGGCAGAGGCCCCCGACCTTCGTGTCCACGCCGCAGCACGACGTGTCGGACGTCGTGAACCCTGCAACAAACACCAGCGCAGAAGAACAGAAGAGGAGGTCAGGCACGGACTACGACGCACCGGAAAGGGTTGGCCGGCGCCGTCGATGTTACCATACCGTTTCTCTCTGGGTGATCGATGAGCTCCTTGACGACGGAGTAGCAGTCGGCGAGCGCCATCTGCGCGCCGGGCAGCTTGGCGTTCATGCCGTCGAGCAGCTTCTTGGCGGCTGCGTTGAACTGCACGGCGTAGCTGTTCACCTGGGCGATGCACTCCCCGGTTGCCGACTTGACGCGCTGCGACGGGATGCAGCCCAGCGGGGGCAGCCCGTTGAACGCCAACTTCCGCGCGCCGAGCCCGTACAGCCTCTGCATCCAGCATCGACCGGTGCTCATTTTGTCAGATGGATTCCGATAGTCTTGATTCACTCGTATAAATTGGTGATCGTGTGTTCGTTCTTGCCTTGAGCTGCCGGTCTAGAGTGGCAACGAGGAGGCGGATGAACTGGTCGTGCGTGTACGTGGTGCCGTCCGCCATGAACGGCTGCAGGAAGTTGTTGATGTAGTCGTTGCTCCCTAGTTCAGACGATCAAATTAATTTACGATGCGCATGATTAATCCATAAGCTCGTATTTTTTCCACGGAGTGAGAGTGTGAGACGAAGGCAAACGACGAACCGAGTCCAATTTGGAACATCGCCGCGTTGACAGTCTTCTCGGCGGCCTCCTTGCCGATCTTGGCGATCATCGCCCTCTTGACAGTCTCGAAGCACGATATCTGCTCGTCGAACGAGAAGTACTCGACCTGCAAATTTAACCGTGTCACACAACTGAGCTAGTGATCAGTGCCGAGGAGAGTAGTTAGCGATAATGTGGCTTACAAAGTAGACGCCGGTCTCGTTCAGAATGCCGGCGCCACCAGACGCAAAGTTGACGCCGGCGAGGAAGTCGTCGTCCGCCAAGGACAGGGAGAGGAACGGCGGCGGGGGTGGGATGCCAAACTTGGCAGCTGCATCAGTCCAAACGTCCTTCAGGCACGCCACTCGATCGCGTCGCACGTGTACACGGTTCA
>NW_025254178.1:0-1952 GCF_018294505.1 Triticum aestivum | reverse complement strand
CAAGATCTATCTATGAAGAGACCAGCAACGAGGGGAAGGAGAGTGCATCTACGTACCCTTGTAGATCGCTAAGCGTAAGCGTTCAAGTGAACGGGGTTGATGGAGTCGTACTCGTCGTGATTCAGATCACCGATGATCCTAGTGCCGAACGGACGGCACCTCCGCGTTCAACACACGTACAGCCCGGTGACGTCTCCCATGCCTTGATCCAGCAAGAAGAGAGGGAGAGGTTGAGGAAGACTCCATCCAACAGCAGCACAACGGCGTGGTGGTGATGGAGGAGCGTGGCAATCCTGCAGGGCTTCGCCAAGCACCGCAGAAGAGGAGAAGGACTTGGGAGAGGAGAGGGCTGCACCAAAGGCAAAAGGTGTGTCTCAAGAGGCCCTCCTACCCTCACTATATATAGGGAGCCCAAGGGGGGGTGCGCCAGCCCTAGGAGATCCACTCTCCTAGGGGGCGGCGGCCAGGGGAGGTTTCCCTCCCCCCAAGGCACCTAGGAGGTGCCTTCCCTCCTTGGGACTCTTCCTTAGGGTTCCCCCTTCACCCTAGGCGCATGGGCCATAAGGGAAGTGGCGCCCCAGCCCACTTTGGGCTGGATCCCTTCCCACTTCAGCCCATGGGACCCTCCGGGATAGGTGGCCCCACCCGGTGGGCCCCCGGGACCCTTTCGGTGGTCCCGGTACAATATCGATGACCCCGAAACTTGTCCCGATGGCTGAAATAGGACTTCCTATATATAAATCTTTACCTCCGGACCATTCCAGAACTCCTCGTGACGTTCGGGGTCTCATCCGGGACTCCGAACAACATTCGGTAACCACATACAAGCTTCCTTTATAACCCTAGCGTCATCGAACCTTAAGTGTGTAGACCCTACGGGTTCGGGAGACATGCAGACATGACCGAGACGTTCTCCGGTCAATAACCAACAGCGGGATCTGGATACCCATGTTGGCTCCCACATGTTCCATGATGATCTCATCGGATGAACCACGATGTCAAGGACTTAATCAATCCCGTATACAATTCCCTTTGTCTATCGGTATGTTACTTGCCCGAGATTCGATCGTCGGAATCCAATACCTAGTTCAATCTCGTTACCGGCAAGTCTCTTTAATCGTTCCGTAACACATCATCACGTGATCAACTCCTTGGTCACATTGCGCATATGATGATGTCCTACCGAGTGGGCCCAGAGATACCTCTCCGCTTACACGGAGTGACAAATCCCAGTCTCGATTCGTGCCAACCCAACAGACACTTTCAGAGATACCTGTAATGTACCTTTATAGCTACCCAGTTACGTTGTGATGTTTGGCACACCCAAAGCACTCCTACGGTATCCGGGAGTTGCACAATCTCATGGTCTAAGGAAATGATACTTGACATTAGAAAAGCTTTAGCATACGAACTACACGATCTAGTGCTATGCTTAGGATTGGGTCTTGTCCATCACATCATTCTCCTAATGATGTGATCCCGTTATCAACGACATCCAATGTCCATGGTTAGGAAACCATAACCATCTATTGATCAACGAGCTAGTCAACTAGAGGCTCACTAGGGACATGGTGTTGTCTATGTATCCACACATGTATTTGAGTTTCCTATCAATACAATTATAGCATGGATAATAAACGATTATCATGAAAAAGGAAATATAATAATAATCAATTTATTATTGCCTCTAGCGCATATTTCCAACAGTCTCCCACTTGCACTAGAGTCAATAATCTAGTTCACATCGCCATGTGATTAACACTCACAGGTCACATCGCCATGTGACTTACACCCAAAGAGTTCTGGGTTTGATCATGTTGCTTGTGAGAGAGGTTTTAGTCAACGGGTCTGAACCTTTCAGATCCGTGTGTGCTTCACAAATCTCTATGTCATCTCCTAGATGCAGCTACCACGTTCTATTTGGAGCTATTCCAAATAACTGTTCTACTATA
>NW_025254177.1:0-1952 GCF_018294505.1 Triticum aestivum | reverse complement strand
CAATTGTTATACTAGACATTTGGTCCTTAACGAGTAAAATATCTAAGGTCACTAGAAAAGCAAGTGTCATGTTGTTGGGAGTAAAAGAAGCCTCCAGCTTGTGTCATCATGAACAAATGTAAAAGATGTAAGATGATGGGCTGTAGCATGCGAGGGATGATAGATGACCGAGCTTTTGAGAATTTACTTTTTACATGTACTCGCACTTTTGGAGAATTGTTTTTCAAAATTTAAGGCTAGTAATGTAAGCTATTCTCCTTGGAGGGCATTGTCACGGTGGCGATCCCGTCGAGCTCTAAAGGAAACCTCAAGTTTGGCTTGCCGGAGCGGACAGTGGCGGCCCGCGGCATCGTCTACCAACTTGGAGTCACTGTTTTGGAACTGGTATATGCCAGTGATATTTCTGAGGCATACTGGCCGACCTGGCAAGGATAATGCAGATCTCTTTCCTGGTGATGGTTTAGTGGTTCGATTGTGGTGGCAGCTTGTGAAGCGTGTGCATGTGGTGTATGCTTTGGGGTCTGCTACATTGGCTGTAGGCTCCTGGTAAGTCATGCCGGTAGATCGGCAGTGACCCCGACTCTAGATGGTGGGGTGTGATGGCATTTTCGATTGTCGAGTTTGTAGATGTGCGTGGTGGCTTCGGATTGTCTGATGTATGTTCTTATCAAACGTTTGTTGGATAATTAATAAACATGGCTTTGTGCATCTATTGATGATGAGGCCGAAGGTTTCAACCTTTTTTTCAAAGAAAAATGTCACCCTAGTTATTTCTATATATATATAGGTCGAACACCTCTTGATATATAAAAACTCTATCCCATGATATGTGCGCAACAAGAAAACAACTTAGAAAATAACTTAGAAAATATCATTTACTGAAAATTGTAAATATACACAAGAAAAGTTATTTAAAATAATTTAAATCATGATAAAATGAAAACATACAGAAAAATCAAAGTATTCCACAAAAACAAAAGTAACGAGAGAACACAATTTTTCTAAGTTACTGGAAGCTAATACAATGGTATATAACTTGTCAGATATTAGAGTTTATGGACATAAGCTATACTCGGCCAGTTGTTGAAAAAGCGAAACAACATTATTTTTCCATTTCTAAGATGACACTTTAAGTTCTGCACTACAAACTATTTTTTGAGCCCGCAAAAAAAACTCTCTTTTTTAACACAGATTGGTCCGGAAGAACCCAGAGAGCTTGCATTAAACATAAAGTGATGCCAGTACATAGCTCATAAGAGGACTCAAAAGAAAGAAAATTGCATCATAGTCCCTGTAATTTGCAGGAAGGACCCTTGACTGAGATCGAAGAAAGTAATCAGGTCCAAATTAGCGCTTTCGCCTGGATACGCTCCGGCCGCCGTCGGGGACAACACCACTTGGGGCTGCCAGACCGCCACCATGCCATTCCGAGCTCCACGAGAAGCCAGAAAAAGGTCTAACTAACGTCGGAAAGAGGACTGGCATGTAGTAATTCTCTTACTAGGCTCACGGGCTCGAGACCAAGCTCAAGCTTGGCTCTCAGCTGAGGCTCGAGCTAATCCAGCTTGAGTTTCATGTGTTTTACGGGAGTCCCGGTCTTTTTTAGTTGTTTTACAAGAGTACTGGTCTTTTATCCATGTTTTTGATCTATTAATTCCTAGCTATAGCTTGCAGACATGGAGACTGGATAGTAGTGATTCTGCTGCACCGATTTTTCACAAGAAAAATCACAATTTTGATATTGACATGGTCCTCTAAGTTAAACTATGTGTTGACGTATAAATACACAGCCCATCTTTCCCAATTAGCTAGAGCTTTTGGGTGGATTGGTTGATACGTGTAGTTCTATAGGTATCAGAGTAAAATAGTCTTGAGTTAAACAACTGGCTCACGTAATTAAATTGTAGCCCACTTTCGGTCCACGGTTAGGTCTGACGGAGCCATACGCGGGG
>NW_025254176.1:0-1952 GCF_018294505.1 Triticum aestivum | reverse complement strand
CAAGATCTATCTATGAAGAGACCAGCAACGAGGGGAAGGAGAGTGCATCTACGTACCCTTGTAGATCGCTAAGCGTAAGCGTTCAAGTGAACGGGGTTGATGGAGTCGTACTCGTCGTGATTCAGATCACCGATGATCCTAGTGCCGAACGGACGGCACCTCCGCGTTCAACACACGTACAGCCCGGTGACGTCTCCCATGCCTTGATCCAGCAAGAAGAGAGGGAGAGGTTGAGGAAGACTCCATCCAACAGCAGCACAACGGCGTGGTGGTGATGGAGGAGCGTGGCAATCCTGCAGGGCTTCGCCAAGCACCGCAGAAGAGGAGAAGGACTTGGGAGAGGAGAGGGCTGCACCAAAGGCAAAAGGTGTGTCTCAAGAGGCCCTCCTACCCTCACTATATATAGGGAGCCCAAGGGGGGGTGCGCCAGCCCTAGGAGATCCACTCTCCTAGGGGGCGGCGGCCAGGGGAGGTTTCCCTCCCCCCAAGGCACCTAGGAGGTGCCTTCCCTCCTTGGGACTCTTCCTTAGGGTTCCCCCTTCACCCTAGGCGCATGGGCCATAAGGGAAGTGGCGCCCCAGCCCACTTTGGGCTGGATCCCTTCCCACTTCAGCCCATGGGACCCTCCGGGATAGGTGGCCCCACCCGGTGGGCCCCCGGGACCCTTTCGGTGGTCCCGGTACAATATCGATGACCCCGAAACTTGTCCCGATGGCTGAAATAGGACTTCCTATATATAAATCTTTACCTCCGGACCATTCCGGAACTCCTCGTGACGTTCGGGGTCTCATCCGGGACTCTGAACAACATTCGGTAACCACATACAAGCTTCCTTTATAACCCTAGCGTCATCGAACCTTAAGTGTGTAGACCCTACGGGTTCGGGAGACATGCAGACATGACCGAGACGTTCTCCGGTCAATAACCAACAGTGGGATCTGGATACCCATGTTGGCTCCCACATGTTCCATGATGATCTCATCGGATGAACCACGATGTCAAGGACTTAATCAATCCCGTATACAATTCCCTTTGTCTATCGGTATGTTACTTGCCCGAGATTCGATGGTCGGAATCCAATACCTAGTTCAATCTCGTTACCGGCAAGTCTCTTTAATCGTTCCGTAACACATCATCCCGTGATCAACTCCTTGGTCACATTGCGCATATGATGATGTCCTACCGAGTGGGCCCAGAGATACCTCTCCGCTTACACGGAGTGACAAATCCCAGTCTCGATTCGTGCCAACCCAACAGACACTTTCAGAGATACCTGTAATGTACCTTTATAGCTACCCAGTTACGTTGTGACGTTTGGCACACCCAAAGCACTCCTACGGTATCCGGGAGTTGCACAATCTCATGGTCTAAGGAAATGATACTTGACATTAGAAAAGCTTTAGCATACGAACTACACGATCTAGTGCTATGCTTAGGATTGGGTCTTGTCCATCACATCATTCTCCTAATGATGTGATCCCGTTATCAACGACATCCAATGTCCATGGTTAGGAAACCATAACCATCTATTGATCAACGAGCTAGTCAACTAGAGGCTCACTAGGGACATGGTGTTGTCTATGTATCCACACATGTATTTGAGTTTCCTATCAATACAATTATAGCATGGATAATAAACGATTATCATGAAAAAGGAAATATAATAATAATCAATTTATTATTGCCTCTAGCGCATATTTCCAACAGTCTCCCACTTGCACTAGAGTCAATAATCTAGTTCACATCGCCATGTGATTAACACTCACAGGTCACATCGCCATGTGACTTACACCCAAAGAGTTCTGGGTTTGATCATGTTGCTTGTGAGAGAGGTTTTAGTCAACGGGTCTGAACCTTTCAGATCCGTGTGTGCTTCACAAATCTCTATGTCATCTCCTAGATGCAGCTACCACGTTCTATTTGGAGCTATTCCAAATAACTGTTCTACTATA
>NW_025254175.1:0-1952 GCF_018294505.1 Triticum aestivum | reverse complement strand
GCGGCTTCTACACCAAGCTCGACGACTGGTTCCGGTCACCCGCCCTCGATGGCCTCGAGAAGCTCGAGTTCCACGGAGATGACATGTCGCCGCTCCAACTGCCTCCATCTGCGTTCCGCTTCGCTCACACGCTGCGCGCCATCGGCATCAACCGCTGCAATGTGCCCGAGATTAACACTGCCACCGCGCTTCGTTTCCCTCGGCTGAAGAAACTCAAGCTCTACGAGGTCCCCATCTCGGAAGCGGCCCTCCAACACCTGCTTGCCGGCTGCACTGCGCTCGAGATCCTCGAGCTTCAGGACATACATGGGCTCGGCACAGTCCGGATCGTCTCGCAGACTCTCCGCTGTATTGGTTTCTCTGTTTGTCGCTACTACAAAGTAGATGTGGTGTTCCACGAGCTTGTCATTGAGGATGCAGCTTCTCTTGAGAGACTAATTCAACTTCATAACAATGGTCCAAAAACAATCAGGGTCATTTCCGCACCGAAATTGGTGATGTTGGGCTGCCCTAGAATCTCCAAACTTGTGATTGACAACGTAATTATAAAGGTAGAGAAAGTCTTATTGTTCTTGAAACTTGCATGATGCATTAATTTGGCCATATTCTATTTGAAGTCTCTTATTTTCTTGATGTATGCATTGGATTTTGCCAGGAAATGATCCCCATCAGCTTCACTGCATCGATGCGCACAGTGAAGGCCTTGGTTTTAAATTCTGTCGGCCATAATCTTGATGCAATTATTGGATTCCTTAGATGCTTTCCATGCGTGGAGAAGCTACACATTCAGGTGAATATCTTTTTTGTTAAATGTTAACCACTCCAGCAAAAGGGTCTAAATCTCATGAGTTCAACCAATTCAAAGGTGTTTTAAATTTCATCAGTCATGTATTTTTTGGACACCCAGCTTGGACGTACTGAAATAATATCCGATAAAGTTAACTTCCCCTATAAAGTTTATCTTTTGCTAACTTTTCACCAACTTTACAATGACAAATCTAGTGGTCAAAACTGCATCGAGCAGACTTTGATGGTAATAAAAGGAAACACGTTATTCGAACACCTTGTCTAGCCATCCTCATTTCAGACCTCATGTTACTCACCCTGATGAGATTAGATGGCATCTATGAAGATAATATTCTTTCTGTTGTGACAACTACGTACGTTTATTTTGTTCTCTCCTTTTGCAGTCATGTCTTCCGATTATGAATGATATGAAAATTGTGCGGCAATATGACATGCGCGATCCTATCGAATGCGATCTCCATCTCAGAGAAATAATATTGAACGGGTATGAAGGCAGGGCACATGATCTTAACTTTGCCAGGTTCTTTGTTCTGAATGCAAGGGTGCTCAAGGTAATGAAATTTGGTGTCTGTGTTAGTAGCTACAGTGAGAACTGGATCGCTAATCAGCACATGGAGCTACAACTGGATAACAGAGTTTCTAGAGATGCACATTTTGATTTCAAAAGAAATTGTTGCCCTTGCAGTTTTTACTATAACACACACACATACATGATATAATGATGACTCATCCCTTTAATAGCTAAATGCAGCCCGGAATGGCTTGATGCCCTCTCAAGGGATATTCAACTTATCTTGACATATCTTTTGTTATAAACATTCTGTCTTTTTATATGAAATGATTAAAAGCTTTCGTTACACTATTTCCATTTGAGAGAAATCCTTGATATGTGTTCATTTGTTGGAAGAGTTGCAATGTTATGTCAGCATGCAGGAGTTGAAGGCGCATGTTACGGAAATAAAGAGATTAAGCCATAGAGCAATTGTGCACAAATTTCTCGGGATCCCGAAGAACTATGGTTTAAAATGTTATGTCAGCATGCAAGAGCCCGCGTGAAATTTTGTTTAAAATAATTTTGCCAATGCAAAATTTGGATCATGGGGTTACACAAACTTAAGACGTGATTCATAGCGTCGTCATATCAC
>NW_025254174.1:0-1952 GCF_018294505.1 Triticum aestivum | reverse complement strand
GAGAGCTTATCATGGGCTAAGTTGGGACACCCCTGCAGGGTTTAAACTTTCGAAAGCCGTGTCCACGGTTATGGGCAGATGGGAATTTGTTAATGTCCGGTTGTAGATAACTTGACACTTGACTCAATTAAAACGCATCAACCGCGTGTGTAGCCGTGATGGTCTCTTCTCGGCGGAGTCCGGGAAGTGAACACGGTTTCGGGTTATGTTTGATGTAAGTAGGAGTTCAGGATCACTTCTTGATCATTGCTAGTTTCACGACCGTTCCTTTTGCTCTCTTCTCGCTCTTATTTGCGTATGTTACCCACCATATATGCTTAGTCGCTGCTGCAACCTCACCACTTTACCCATTCCTTTCCCTTTAAGCTTTGCTAGTTTTGATACCCATGGTAATGGGATTGCTGAGTCCTCGTGGCTCACAGATTACTACAACAACAGTTGCAAGTACAGGTTATGCGATGATCATGACGCGAGAGCGATGTTTGCTTGTTTGAAGTTCTTCTTCTGCTTCTTCTTCGATCAGGGGATAGGTTCCAGGTCGGCAGCCTGGGCTAGCAGGGTGGATGTCGTTTGAGTTTCTGTTTGTGTTTCATCCGTAGTCGGATGATGCTCTCATGTATTGTGATGTTGTATTTGTGTGACATTCTATGCCTTATGTATGTATACCCATCTATTATGTAATGTTGATGTAATGATATCCACCTTGAAAAAGCGTTTCAATATGCGGTTCTATCCTTGGTGGGACCTTCGAGTCTCTTTAGGATAGTATCGCATATTGGGCGTGACAGAATGCACCCGAGCTGAAGCGAGTACCCCTTGACTATAGATTTGGGCTCCGTTGGATGCCCGTCGGAGTCCACTTGAGTGAATTCCTCCTTGAGGGTGCGGAGCGCATTCGGGCGCCGGTCCTTCCTTTGCTTCTTCGATTGGCTGCCATCTGTGTGTGCGCCGCCATCATCAGTGGTGGCATCCTCGGCGGCACCATTAGTGGTGTCATTCCCGACGCCACTAGGGGTTGTGTAGTCAGGATCGGTGTCTTCCGCGGCGTCCTCATAGCGGTGAGGTTGTTCCTCCATCTCCTGGGACAGCTCCCAGGATGCTTGCCGCCTGAACCACCGGCCTCATCGTTGTGGGCCATGTTTCGCTCTAAATAGGAAAACAGTTTGGTCAAAAAGTTGGTTATTGTCAAGGAACAAGATCATGGTCTCATCATTTAGGGTTTGTCGACACCGAGGCATCCTAAAAGCTAAGCTTTTATCATTTAGGGTTTGTCAACGCCGAGGCACCCTAAAAGCCTAAGCGTACATCATTTAGGTTCTCATCGACACCGAGGCATCCGGGGCAGCCAAGTTAAGTTTTCATCATTTAGGGTTTATCGATGCCGAGGCACCCTAGGTTGGGCCTAATCACTTGGCACCAATCACTTGTCTCTATTGCCACATATGTTGGGTTTATCATCTAGGGTTTATCGATGCTGAGGAGAATTCTAAGTTGGGCCTAATCACTTGGCTCTATTGCCACCTATGGTTTAATGCAGCAAGAATAAAGGGACAGTTGATCCTACTTAATTAAGTACTAAGATACCCCGGCCCATGCATTAGTAGCAAGTACCCCATATGTCCGATTTTTAGCAAAGTCATGCTAAAATTCACGGAAAATTTCAGCATGACCTTTGCTGAAAATAGGACATATGGAGTACCCGAATTTGCCGGAACGGAAGTTAATCGACATTTCGGCAAACTCAAGGGCCTCTCGGGGTACCTGCAAAATCATCACGACACAATGGTCAGAGAGAAAACCCAACCACAGACCATATGGTCCTTTGCTTTCATATGGACAAAAATCAGCTCAACTTATGTGAGCTTCCATTCCAGATATAATAGGTCACCCAACAAAAAATCATCAATAGTTTAGCAAGTCTGTACAAACACAGAAAGAATAGAAAGTTTGCT
>NW_025254173.1:0-1952 GCF_018294505.1 Triticum aestivum | reverse complement strand
TGGACGTGTGTAATTTATCTATTAATCATATGCAAAAATAATTAACTAAATATCACTCTCCAAATAAAAATGGCATCAATTCTCGTGAGCACTAAAGTTTCTGTTTTTTTACAGCAAGATCAAAAAGACTTTCCCCAAGTCTTCCCAACGGTTCTACTTGGCACAAACACTACTTAAATACAAAAAACACAACCAAAACAGAGGCTAGATAAATTATTTATTACTAAAAAGGATCAAAAAACAAGGAATAAAAATAAAAATTGGGTTGCCTCTCAACAAGCGCTATCATTTAACGCCCCTAGCTAGGCATGATGATTTCAATGATGCTCACATAAAAGATAAGAATTGAAACATAAAGAGAGCATCATGAAGAATATGACTAGCAAATTTAAGTCTAACCCACTTCCTATGTATATGGATTTTGGGAGAAAACAACTTGTGGGAACCATAATCAACTAGCATATGAGGGCAAAACAAGCATAACTTCAAAACTTTAAGCACATAGAGAGGAAACTTGATATTATTGCAATTCCTACAAGCATATATTCCACCCTCATAATAATTTTCAGTAGCATCACGAATGAATTCCACAATATAACCAGCACCTAAAGCATTCTTTTCATGATGCACAAGCATAGAGTTTTTATTACTCTCCACATAAGCAAATTTCTTCACATCAATAGTAGTGGGAGCAAACTTAACGAAATAACTATCATGTGAGGCATAATCCAATTGAAAATTAAAATCACGATGACAAGTTTCATGGATATCATTATTCTTTATAGCATACAAGTCATCACAATAACCATCATCGATAGCAACTTTGTTCTCATAATCAATTGGAACCTCTTCCAAAAGGGTGGAATCATTACTAACTAAAGTCATGACCTCTCCAAATCCACTTTTATAATTATCATAATAAGATTCAATATCCTCCAGAATAGTGGGATCATCACTTCCTAAAGTTGACACTCTTCCAAACCCACTTTCATCCATATAATCATCATAAATAGGAGGCATGCTATCATCATAATAAATTTGCTCATCAAAACTTGAGGGACAAAAAATATCATCTTTATCAAACATAGCTTCCCCAAGCCTGTGGCTTTGCATATCATTAGCATCATGGATATTCAAGGAATTCATACTAAAAACATTGCAATCATGCTCATCATTCAAATATTTAGTGCCAAACATTCTAATGCATTATTCTTCTAACACTTTTGCACAATTTTCCTTTCCATCATACTCACGAAAGATATTAAAAAGATGAAGCGTATGAGGCAAACTTGATTCCATTTTTTGTAGTTTTATTTTATAAAATAAACTAGTGACAAAACAAGAAACAAAAAGATTCAATTGCAAGATCTAAAGATATACCTTCAAGCACTCACCTCCCCGGCAACGGCGCCAGAAAAGAGCTTGATGTCTACTACACAACCTTCTTCTTGTAGACGTTGTTGGGACTCCAAGTGCAGCGGCTTGTAGGACAGTAGCAAATTTCCCTCAAGTGGATCACCTAAGGTTTATCAATCTGTGGGAGGCGTAGGATGAAGATGGTCTCTCTCAAGCAACCCTGCAACCAAATAACAAAGAGTCTCTTGTGTCTCCAACACACCCAATACAATGGTAAATTGTATAGGTGCACTAGTTCGGCGAAGAGATGGTGATACAAGTGCAATATGGATGGTACATATAGGTTTTTGTAATCTGAAAATATAAAAACAGTAAGGTAACTAATGATAAAAGTGAGCACAAACGGTATTGCAATGCTAGGAAACAAGGCCTAGGGTTCATACTTTCACTAGTGCAAATTCTCTCAACAATAATAACATAATTGGATCATATAACTATCCCTCAACATGCAACAAAGAGTCACTAAAAGTCACTAATAGCGGAGAAAAAATGAATTGATTATGGTAGGGTATGAAACCACCTCAAAGTTATCCTAT
>NW_025254172.1:0-1952 GCF_018294505.1 Triticum aestivum | reverse complement strand
TTTGTTTAGGGGTGATAGACGGAGGTGTAATCAAGTTTTATGCCCATTTTGCTGCACCAGGTTTTCACCTCATCGGCTGTAAAGTTTGAGCCATTATCGGTGATGATGCTATGGGGGACACCGTAGCGGAGTACGACCCCGGATATAAAGTCTATCACTGGTCCAGATTCCGCTGTTTTAATTGGTTGGCTTCTATCCATTTGGTGAATTTATCGACCATGACCAACAAGTATTTCTTCTTATTGCTTCCTCCTTTAAGGGGTCCAACCATATTGAGCCCCGAGACCGTGAAGGGCCAAGTTATGGGGATTGTTTGGAGGGCGGTGGGCAGCATATGGCTTTGATTTGCAAAAAGCTGGCAACCGATGCAGTGTTGGACAAGGTTTTGTGCGTCTTCCTGGGATGTCGGCCAGTAGAAACCTGTACGAAAGGCCTTGCTTACGAGCGCCCGGGCTGCGACATGGTGGCCGCCGAGTCCGGCATGAATTTCGGCCAAGAGCTGCCGCCATTCCTCTTCGGAGATGCACCTTTGGAGAACTCCTGTCGCGCTTTTCTTATAAAGCTCTCCCTCGTGGACTTTGTAGGCTTTAGAGCACCGCACAATGCAACGTGCCTCATTTTGGTCCTCTGGGAGTTCCTGCCTATTTAAGTAAGCTAGGAGGGGTTCCGTCCACGGGGCGATGACCACCATAATCACATGGGCCGAAGGTGTGATTTCGGTGGCGGAGCTTTCGATTATGTCAGATTGTTCAGGGTATGGGGTTGTGTGCAGATCCAGGCTAGTGTTGCCAGACTCTCCTTCCCATACCACGGATGGGTTGAATAGCCTTTCCAAAATATATTTGGTGGGACGGGGTCACGTTTAGCACCGATGCGGGCTAGGATATCCGCTGCTTGATTGTTTTCTCAAACCATATGGTGGAATTCGAGCCCCTCGAATCGAGCTGACATTTTGAGAACGACATTATGGTAGGCCGCCATTTTCGGGTCCTTGGCGTCAAAGTCTCCATTTATTTGAGATATTGCGAGATTTGAGTCCCCGCGTACTTCTAGACGTTGAATGCCCATGGAGACCGCCATCCGAAGACCGTGCAGCAATGCCTCATACTCAGCTGCATTGTTGGAATATGTGTAAAGTATTTGGAGTACGTATTGGACCATATCTCCGGTGGGGGACGTCAGGACAACGCCAACCCCTAGACCAGCTAGCATCTTAGAGCCATCAGAGTGCATGATCCAATTGGAGTACACGTCGTACTCTTTAGGGAGTTCGGATTCTGTCCATTCGGCGGCGAAGTCAGCCAGTACCTGCGACTTAATGGCCTATCGTGGTTTGTACGTTATGTCAAACGGGAGGAGCTCGATAGACCATTTTGCAATCCGGCCCGTGGCGTCTTGGTTATTTATTATGTCATTGAGTGGTACTTCGGAGGCCACCGTGATTGAACACTCTTGAAAGTAGTATCGTAGTTTTCGGGATGCCATGAAGACCGCATATGCTATCTTTTGATAATGTGGGTAGCATGACTTGCATGGAGTGAAGACAGTGGATACGTATTATACCGGCTTTTGTAATGGGAATTTAGATCCATCTGTTTCTCGTTCGATGACGAGCACTGCGCTTACAACCCGGTGTGTTGCGGCTATCTATAGTAGCATGGGTTCGCCTACATGTGGTGCTACCAGGATTGGGTTGGTGGCCAGGAGGGCTTTTATTTCCTCCAGCCTAGTCGTAGCCGCATCCGTCCACTCGAAGTGTTCGGTGCGTCCAAGAAGGCGGTAAAGAGGTAGCGCATTTTCTCCTAATCGGGAGATAAAGCGGCTTAGGGCGGCCACGCAACCAGTTAGTTTATAGATTTGCTTGAGGTCTGTTGGGGTAGCCACCTGTGACAGAGCTCGGATTTTAGCCAGATTTGCTTCGATTCCTCTATTGGAGACAATAAAGCCCAAGA
>NW_025254171.1:0-1952 GCF_018294505.1 Triticum aestivum | reverse complement strand
TAGAGGAGATCTTTACATTGTTGATTTCACTAAAATGTCTCAACCTAAAACTTGCTTAATTGCTAAATCTTCTAAAGGCTGGTTGTGGCATAGAAGGCTAGGCCATGTGGGCATGCAAAACCTTGACAAACTCATTAAAGGAAATCATATCCTTAGCGTTAACGATGTCATATTTGACAAGGATAGACTTTGTAGTGCTTTTCAAGCAGGGAAACAAGTTGGAGGAAGTCATCTCGCTAAGAACATCATGACCACAAGAAGACCACTCAAGCTACTTCACATGGATCTTTTTGGTCCAAATGCCTACAAGAATCTCGTTGGTAACTCATTTGGTCTAGTCATAGTTGATGATTTTTCAAGATTTACGTGGGTGTTCTTTCTTGATGACAAATCGCAGGTCCAAAAGATCTTCAAAAACTTTGCTAGGAAGGCCCAAAATCAATTTGACGTGAAGATCAAGAAGGTTCGGAGCGACAACGGAACGGAGTTCAAGAACGCAAATGTGGACACCTTTCTTGACGAAGAAGGGATCGCACATGAGTTCTCGGCTATGTACACACCTCAACAAAATGGAGTTGTTGAGAGGAAGAACCGGACTCTTATCGAGATGGCAAGAATGATGCTTGATGAGTATAAGACGCCAAAACACTTTTGGGCGAAAGCGGTAGAGACAGCTTGTCATGCAACAAATCGCTTGTATCTTCACAAGCTACTCGGCAAGACGACATACGAGCTCCTCACCGGTAACAAACCCCAAGTTGGATACTTTCGAGTATTCGGCTCAAAGTTCTACATTCTTGATAAGCATCATCGTTCTAAATTTGCTCCTAAGTCTCATGAAGGTTTCCTACTTGGTTATGGCTCAAACTCTCACACATACCGTGTCTACAACAATTTCACCCGAAAGGTTGAAGAAATGGTAGATGTGAAGTTTGATGAATCTAACGGCCCGCGAGTAGAGCAATTGCCAATTGATGTAGGAGACAAAGAACCCTCGGAAGCAATCCAAGACTTGTCTATTGGCAAGATTCGTCCAATGGAGATAAAGGAGAGTACCTCGTCCATCCAAGTGGAAGCTTCTACCTCACGACAAGGTGAACCAAGAGTTGATATGGAAGCATCCACGAGTGGAACACACCAAGATGAAGAAAACGAGGAAGTGCACCAAGACGAACGTCAACAACCTCCTTCTCCACCACGACAACAGAACGACAACGCTAACAATGAAGAATGCCAAGAAGAAGAACAAGATGAAGAAGATGTTCAACAAAGACCCAAGCAAAATCTTTCACGAGTTCGAGCAAGAATTGCTAAAGATCATCCTGTGGAGCAAATCTACAATGATATCCAAACCGGGAGAATCACTCGCTCAAAAACTCGTTTAGCTAACTTTTGTGAACACTATTCATTCATCTCTCGCATTGAACCTATGAAGGTTGAAGAAGCATTGGAAGATCCGGATTGGATAAAGGCTATGCATGAAGAGCTACACAACTTTGAGAGAAATCAAGTGTGGACATTGGTCGAGAAGCCCGACAACAACCACAACATCATCGGTACCAAATGGGTATTTCGCAACAAGCAAGATGAAGATGGACAAGTGGTTCGCAACAAAGCATGTCTCGTCGCCCAAGGCTACACACAAGTCAAAGGTATGGACTATGCTGAGACATATGCTCCCGTTGCTAGACTTGAGTCCATTCGCATCTTACTTGCTTATGCTAATCACCATGATATCACTTTGTACCAAATGGACATTAAAAGTGCTTTTCTAAATGGTGAAATTGAGGAGGAAGTTTATGTTAAGCAACCTCCCGGCTTTGTCAATCCTAAGAAACCTAATCATGTCTACAAACTTCACAAAGCCCTTTATGGTCTTAAACAAGCTCCTAGAGCATGGTATAAATGCTTGACCAAGTTCCTTATTGAAAAAGGCTTTGAAATTGGAAAAA
>NW_025254170.1:0-1952 GCF_018294505.1 Triticum aestivum | reverse complement strand
TTCAAGGTCCAATGGAGCAATCACACCGAAGCAGAAGCAACTTGGGAGCGTGAAGACTACCTTAGATCCGAATTTCCGTATCTCTTTTAAGCCTAGTTTAGGAATCTCGGGGACGAGATTCTTGTAAGGGGGGTAGGTCTGTCACACCCTGCATTTTGTAACATTTCATTTTCATTATTACAGCATGAAAATTTGGACCAACAAAAACTTTTTTTGCATTATTTGGCTTTTATTTGGAGTTGGTTTTCTCTCTGTGTTTCTTTCAAGTGCTTCTTGAAGTCAACTACTCTACCCTCTATATTTCATCTCCTTACCCCAAGCTACTGACCAATGACCATGCCATGTGAATAGTGCTATATGGAATTTTCTTACAAAAATAATTTGGCCAGAAAGTATTTTCTAAAATTAGTTTTCCAAAAACCCCTGAATTGAGGTTTGCACTGCAAGTACTTGATTAAGGGCAGTAAAAATCTTTCCAAAAATATATTTGACTCCTATTAGATATAGGATGCCCAGGAACCACAAAAATATAATTTTAAAAGTTGTTTTACTATTTTATTTAAAGGCTTTTTCTTAAGGCCAGAAATGGTCTTTAATAGGGAAAAATTACTTTACTGTTTCAAAAATATTTGACAAAATTTAGGGAAACTCATAGGACATATATTGTCCATATATAAGAGTTTCAACACCTGGTCATGTTCAAAATATTGGTCAAATCCCTCTAAAACCCTTTCTGGATATTTCAAGCTTTTGAAATATTTACAAAGGAAATATTCTCCAAAAATTCCAGGAAAATTCTATCATGTCACATATGACATATTAGATGATCTTGCCAAGTCTCATGACTTGGAGAACAAGATAACACCATCAAAACCCCTCAAAACTATTTCTGTCCATTCTGAAGCTTGATCAACTTTACATTGCCAAGTATGTCCAAATGTGCTCAAACTTGGTGGACATGCTTCATTGGTCTAATGATGCATCTGGACCACATGGCACAGGTTGGAGAAGAGGAAATCTTGGTCAAAGTGCCCCAAAACCCTCTCTGACCAGATTCAAGTTTGAACTACTTTGCACTACCAACTTTTTCTCCAAGACCCCAACTTTGGTGAGCCTGATCATGTGACCAAATAAGGCTACCACACCAAGTGGTACATCAAGGAGAAGTGATCTACTCCACTGGATCTACACAAATCCATTTCTGCCCATTTCTAGGGTTTGCAAGAGTTGCATTGGCAACTTTATCCAAATAAGCTCTAAATGGGTGGAAGGCCCTAAATATATGTGACATTTCACCCCATGGAGTATCTTGGCCAGTGGAAGTCATTAGCTTATCCAAAACTCCATCAAACACCTTCTGGCAAAATGCTAAAAAGCCTATTTTTGCCACTTTCACTAATCTCCTTGAGTTCATCTTTTTGCCACAACCCCTCCTCACTCCCCTCTGTCACTTAGACACTTTCCTACCCGAGGAAGCAATGTGGAGGAAGGGGGGAATCACGTTTGTCCTCTCTGGACAACAGTTTCCTCTCTCTCTCACAGCCTCCCTCTCTCCCCTCTGCACCCCAGAGCATCCAAGGCTCTTTCCAGGTTTTGCCCCCTTCCACTGTAGCTTCCAGACAGAAAAGGACGCGCGCGCGACGCGGAAAAACCGCGGATGCCGGCCAAAGTCGCGCTCTGGAGCGCCTGCCAGAGCGCCGACCGTTGACACCACGCCTCCCGACCGCCTCGTGCCTTCCCCTCGCGCCAGTTGATGTGTCTCGACGTCTGCGACACGCCGCCGTGCAGTCCCCATTGTCTCTCCCTCTCTCTTCCCTCCTGCAGCGCGTGCCCGACGCCGCCCGGCTCGGCCAATGGCCGGCCTCACACGCGCGGGCGCCAGAACCCTCCCCGCTCTCTCTCCTTCTCCCTGGCGCCCTACTCCATCCCCACGAGCACCGTGGACAGCTCCA
>NW_025254169.1:0-1952 GCF_018294505.1 Triticum aestivum | reverse complement strand
ACGGGCGGCGGCTCCACTGCTGAAGGGCGCTGCCCCGCCGCCATCCTCTCCCGCCCCGATCCCTTCCGCCGCCGAGGGCTGCATCGCTATCCCCTCCCGCCGCCCAGGGCTACGCTGCTATCCCTCGCGCCGCCCAGGGCCTGCGCCGGCGCCGCACAGGACCTGCGCGCGCCTGGGTCTCGAGCGCCTGGACCAGGAGCTCCAGGCGGGCCTGGAACTCAAGCTCATCCTCAACCTCGAGCTTCTTCTGCTGCAAGTTGCTGCTCTTCCCCGGCGGGCCTGCTCGTGCTGCCACCCGGAGCTCCCCTGCTTGTGCTTCTGCCGGTGAGAAGAAGAACCCGAGCTCCAATTTCTGTACAGTGCGCTTGTTCATTAATTTGAAACACAATTGATCATCTACTGTGCAGAAATGTTGCAAAAAAGTAAACTGAATGTGTTCAACTCCAATGTCAAAGAAATTAACTGAATGTTCTTGGTCTGGATAAACATGTTCTTCAGTTAACTGGACAAGACTAAATCAAAATGAATGTTCTAGATTGAGTATAAACAATTGGACAAGAAGCAGTAGGTGTACTCGAAATTCTAAACTAAATCAAACTCAATGTTATAGACTGAGTAGAAAAATTGGAGTACTGGAGTCGATCAGTTTGCAGTGAATAGGAGATGCTAAATTTGAGAAAACTACTGAATTATTGTTGCATTCAGTGTGTAGATCATCCAATAGGTGTTCGGTGTTGAAGAAAAGTAAATTTCAGTTGGTCTGTAACTTAAACTGAGATACAAAAAATTGAGTCAATACTCCTCTGTTTTCAGTGAATACTCCAGTCTCATGCAGGCACATGTCCAGTAGCAAAAAGTTTCAGAAATTTTGGTGCTCACCTTCCATCTTGGCAGTACAAGAAAAACTGAGCAGCCAACTCTTGCCGCTTTGCATGCATTGCTGGCAACTCCAGTAGCTTTACGAAAAAATCGATCACGGCATCTACAGGTTACAAACAAATGAGCAAGATTCAGTTAGATAACCACTGATAGAAGCATGTGAGTGCAAAAAACTTGACAACTGAAATTCAGTTAGATAACAAGAATCTGAATTTTATGCATGAACTTTGAAACTCTGTCAGTGCACAACATTCAGTGTCAATTGAATTTCCATGATTATATGCAGCTAGGTGTTCTCTAGTTACCAAAATGAACAAGGAGTACTTTTAATATCTACTTTTCTCTTTCTTGTTTTTTTTTTTGCTTTTTTGTCTAGGATTCTTCATGGTTTTTTTGTTATGATTATATGCTCACCATTCATCTTTTGTATACTCTTGTTATGAGATCAGACAGGAGCACACAATTATGGATTTGAATTTGATGCCGGAAGAGGAGGACGGAACTCAAGAAGAACAAGCTCAACAGGGTGACGTTATTGATTTGAATTTGATGCCGAAAGAGGAGGACAAAGCTCAAGAAGAAGAACAAGCTCAACAGGGTGACGCTATTGATTTAAACTTGATGCCGGAAGATGAGGATGAAGACATTGAATTGAATTGGTTTCCTGAAGAGGAAGAAGCTCAAGAGGCACAAGAAGACGCAGAATTGGAAGAAGCTCAATATGCACAAGAAGATGCAGAAGTTCAAGAAGCTCAAGATGCACAAGAAGATGAAGAAGTGCAAGAAGCTGATGCACATGGCAATCCAAGAGGGAAGGACTTGACAGACAAGGAGAGACACGGTGTTTACTTTGCTCTGCGAGTAATCGAGCTTAGAGATGGACAGGTTCACGTGTATGACAAGGTGCTCATCGCGACTATGCTGAATGTTCACCTGCGAACAGTTACAAGAATATGGAATCTAGCCAAACGACAACTTGCAGCAGGCCAAGAAGTTGATGTTTCAAGCAAGAAGAATAAAAGTGGTAGGAAGAGAAAAGAACTAGATCTGTCGAGAACAGCCACAATCCCTTT
>NW_025254168.1:0-1952 GCF_018294505.1 Triticum aestivum | reverse complement strand
TGAAGGACCTTGGAGAAGCTGCTTATATATTAGGCATCAAGATCTATAGAGATAGATCGAGACGCCTCATAGGTCTTTCACAAAGTACATACCTTGATAAGATTTTGAAGAGATTCAGAATGGATCAGTCCAAGAAGGGGTTCTTGCCTATGTTACAAGGTATGAGACTGAGCTCAGCTCAGTCACCGACCACGGCAAAAGATAAAGAAGAGATGAGTGTCATCCCCTATGCTTCAGCCATAGGATCTATTATGTATGCCATGCTGTGTACCAGACCCGATGTAAACCTTGCCGTAAGTTTGGTAGCAAGATACCAAAGTAATCCCGGCAAGGAACACTGGACAGCGGTCAAGAATATCCTGAAGTACCTGAAAAGGACGAAGGACATGTTTCTCGTTTATGGAGGAGACGAAGAGCTCGTCGTAAAGGGTTACGTCGACGCTAGCTTCGACTCAGATCCGGATGACTCTAAGTCACAAACCGGATACGTGTATATGTTGAATGGTGGAGCAGTAAGCTGGTGCAGCTGCAAGCAGAGCGTCGTGGCGGGATCTACGTGTGAAGCGGAGTACATGGCAGCCTCGGAGGCAGCACATGAAGCGATTTGGGTGAAGGAGTTCATCACCGACCTAGGAGTCATACCCAATGCGTCGGGGCCGATCAAACTCTTCTGTGACAACACTGGAGCTATTGCCCTCGCAAAGGAGCCCAGGTTTCACAAGAAGACCAGGCACATCAAGCGTCGTTTCAACTCCATCCGTGAAAATGTTCAAGATGGAGACATAGAGATTTGCAAAGTGCACACGGATCTGAATGTCGCAGATCCGCTGACTAAACTTCTCTCGCGTGCAAAACATGATCAACACCAGAACTCTATGGGTGTTCGATTCATCACAATGTAACTAGATTAGTGACTCTAGTGCAAGTGGGAGACTGTTGGAAATATGCCCTAGAGGCAATAATAAAAGTATTATTATATTTCATTGTTCATGATAATTGTCTTGTATTCATGCTATAACTGTATTATCCGGAAATCGTAATACACGTGTGAATACTTAGACCACACTATGTCCCTGGTAAGCCTCTAGTTGACCAGCTCGTTGTGATCAACAGATAGTCATGGTTTCCTGACTATGGACATTGGATGTAGTTGATAACGGGATCACATCATTAGGAGAATGATGTGATGGACAAGACCCAATCCTAAGCATAGCATAAAAGATCGTGTAGTTCGTTTTGCTAGAGCTTTGCAAGTGTCAAGTATCTCTTCCTTCGACCATGAGATCGTGTAACTCCCGGATACCGTAAGAATGCCTTGGGTGTACCAAACGTCACAACATAACTGGGTGACTATAAAGGTACATTACAGGTATCTCCGAAAGTAGCTGTTGGGTTGACACGGATCGAGACTGGGATTTGTCACTCCGTATGACGAAGAGGTATCTCTGGGCCCACTCGGTAATGCGTCATCATATTGAGCTCAATGTGACCAAGGTGTTGGACACGGGATCATGCATTACGATACGAGTAAAGTGACTTGCCGGTAACGAGACTGAACAAGGTATTGGGATACCGACGATCGAGTCTCGGGCAAGTAACGTACCGATTGACAAAGGGAATTGCATACAGGGTTTGATCGAATCCTCGACATAGTGGTTCATCCGATGACAACATCGAGGAGCATGTGGGAGCCATCATGGGTATCCAGATCCCGCTGATGGTTATTGACTAAGAGAGTCTCGGTCATGTCTGCATGTCTCCCGAACCCGTAGGGTCTACACACTTAAGGTTCAGTTACGCTAGGGTTATAGGGATATGTATATGCAGTAACCCGAATGTTGTTCGGAGTCCCGGATGAGATCCCGGACGTCACGAGGAGTTCCGGAATGGTCCGGAGGTAAAGATTTATATATGGGAAGTCCTGTTTCGGGCATCGGGACAAGTTTCGGGGT
>NW_025254167.1:0-1952 GCF_018294505.1 Triticum aestivum | reverse complement strand
AGGGCCCCCGTCCCGCCTAACCCTATAGCGTTTGACCACGGGATCTAGCCCTTTGACTTTGCACGGACGGGCTTTGACCAGTGGAACTCTCCACCCGGGTGTGTTAGGTCAGCCCATAGGAACACTTTGGAGCAACATCCGGGCCAAAGCCACAACAAGACCCCATGCGTGTAGACCCGACGCGTCCGTTTCCCCCCTCCAGGTGCCGGCGGCGGCGCCGTCCGTGAGGGGGGCACACCCCGGAGACGCTGGCCGGGCGTTTGCAACCGCCACAAACTTCCAGACTTGTGAGACGCCGGCTACGCAAGATTTGGCGGCATGTGCTAGCCCCAGAGGCCGCCGGCCACAGTCGCAGACACGCGAAGAGCAATCCGTGGAGAGGGAAGTGTTCAGATACTTCTCCATCACCAAAAATTATGAAAAATTACCATCAGTCCTAAAGCACATGTGCCCACATCGTGTAAAAAACTCATGACTTTATCGCGCTCCGAGTATTTAATAATATTCATGCCGCATCGTTACGGCAGAACGTCTACTACAGTGTCATCGCCCTCCGTGAAGGGGGCCACACCCCGGAGACGCGTGCCACCTCTTCGGACATGCCACCACACCGTACGGCATGTATAAGGGCCGGGTGCGATGCTCCGGTGGCATTGCTACCCCCCGAGGGCCGCGTCCCACCTAACCCTGTAGCGTTTAACCACGGGATCTAGCCCTTTGACTTTGCACGGACGGGCTTCGACCAGTGGAACTCTCCACCCGGTTGTGTTAGGTCAGCCCATAGGATCACTTCGGAGCAACATCCGGGCCAAAGCCACAACAAGACCCCATCCGTGTAGACCCGACGTTTCCGTTTCCCCCCTCCAGGTACCGGCAGCGGCACCGTCCGTGATGGGGGCACACCCCGGAGACGCGGGCCGGGCGTTTGCAACCGCCACAACACTTCCAGACTTGTGAGAGGCCGCCTAAGAAAGATTTGGCGGCATGTGCTAGCCCACGGAGGCCGCAGGCCACAGTCGTAGACACGCGGAGAGCAATCCGCGGAGAGGGAAGTGTTCAGATACTTCTCCGTCACCAAAAACTATGAAAAATTACCATCAGTCCTATAGCACATGTGCCCACGTCGTGTAAAAAACTCATGATTTTATCGCGCTCCGTGTATTTAATAATATTCTCGTCGCATCGTTACCGCAGAACGTCTACTACTGTGTCATCGCCATCCGTGACGGGGCCACACCCCGGAGACGCGTGCCGCCTCTTCGGATATGCCACCACACCGTACGGCATGTATGAGGGCCCGGTGCGATGCTCCGGTCGCATTGCTACCCCCAGGGCCCCCGTCCTGCCTAACCCTGTAGCGTTTGACCACGGGATCTAGCTCTTTGACATTGCACGGACGGGCTTTCACCAGTGGAAATCTCCACCCGGTTGTGTTAGGTCAGCCCATAGGAACACTTTGGAGCAATATCCGGGCCAAAGGCACAGCAAGACCCCATCCGTGTAGACCCGACGCATCCGTTTCCCCCCTCTAGGTGCCGGTGGCGGCGCCGTCCGTGAGGGGGGGGCACACCCCGGAGACGTGGGCCGGGCGTTTGCAACCGCCACAACACTTCCAGACTTGTGAGAGGCCATCTACGCAAGATTTCGCGGCAGGTGCTAGCCCCCGGAGGCCGCCGGCCATAGTCGTAGACACGCGAAAGAAGCATTCCGCGGAGAGGGAAGTGTTCAGATACTTCTCCATCACCAAAAATTATGAAAAATTACCATCAGTCCTATAGCACATGTGCCCACGTCGTGTAAAAAACTCATGATTTTATCGCGCTCCGAGTATTTAATAATATTCACGCTGCATCGTTACCGCAGAACATCTACTACTGTGTCATCGCCGTCCGTGAGGGGGGCCACACCCCGGAGACGCGTGCCGCCTCTTCGGACATGCCACCACACCGTAC
>NW_025254166.1:0-1952 GCF_018294505.1 Triticum aestivum | reverse complement strand
CCATTTATCTCGTATCCTTTCCAAATCGTAACAGTCGAAGATGGTCCCCTGGACAACAAGTACAACTCATCACAAACAGTGTTGTCACCTCTGAGACGTGCTTCCAACCAACTGCTGAAAGTCCTGATGTGTTCACATGTAATCCAGTCGTCGCACTACTCCGGGTGTTTGGAGCGCAGACTGTTCTTGTGTTCATGGACATACGGGGTCACCAAGGTAGAGTTCTGTAGAACTGTGTAGCGTGCTTGAGACCAAGAATATCCGTCCCTGCATATTATTGAGTCCCTTCCAAGCGTGCCTTTTCCAGTCAGTCTCCCCTCATACCGCAATTGAGGGAGACCTATCATCTTAAGGCCAGGAATGAAGTCAACACAAAACCCGATGACATCATCTGTTTGATGGCCCATGGAGATGCTTCCTTCTGGCCTAGCGCGGTTACGGACATATTTCTTTAGGACTCCCATGAACCTCTCAAAGTGGTACATATTGTGTAGAAATACGGGGCCCAGAATGACAATCTCGTCAACTAGATGAACTAGGACGTGCGTCATGATATTGAAGAAGGATGGTGGGAACACCAGCTCGAAACTGACAAGACATTGCACCACCACTACAGGAATCAGCTACTTTGCCATCAGCCACGGCGGACGGCGAAGGCATGGATGACGGACGGCAAAGGTCTTTGCCGTCCGCCGCGGACGGCAAAAGTGGACGGCAACGTACGGGACGGCAAAGAGCTACATTGCCGTCCGCTTCGGGCGGCTGACGGCAAAGGGTCCTTTGCCATCAGCTGCCGACGGCAAAGAATACTGACGGCAATAATTGCGCTCTTACTCCGTTAGGTGGTTAACGGCAAGCCTTTGCCGTCGGCCGCTGACGGCAAACATCGGAAGGCCTTTGCTATCCGCCGCTGTAGGCAAAGTTCTTTTTTCTCTTTGTCGTCAGCCACTGTTGGCAAACTGACCAAATAGGTCAGCCTCCCAGGAAGCACAGTTGCCTGCCACGTGGCCTCTTTGCCGTCCGCTGCTGATGGCAAAGAGACCTTTGCCGTCGGTGGCTGACGGCAAAGAGCCTGCATATTGGCTCTTTTTTTCTGTTTTTTTAAATCCAACAATTTTCACAGCAAATATATATGACATATATAGATATATTTCATAGAGCTATTTAACAGCACATAAGTTTCATCGTACATACATATATAGTTCCATCCACTCATACATAGCAAGTTCCATCAAGATAGCAAAGTTGCACATACATATTACAATGCAAAGTTTAATCAAGATAGCAAGTTCCATCGTAGCAAGCTAGAAGAATACTATAAGAGAATGAAATAAAAAACAAGCACTCCATCATAGCAAGCTAGCTTCCGAGAAGTGAATGAAATCTGCAAAATGGCAAATAAGAAAGTTAGGAAAAGGTGACTAGAAGAAGAAGCACGCCATCGTTTGTGAGGTAACTTAGGTGAAATGGATCGTTTATGAGCTAACTTAGGTAAAATGCATCATTTTAGAGCCAATGTAGGTAAAATGGATCGTTTATGAGCTAACTAAGCTAATTATGCTGTTTTTTTACATAAGTAAGGTAAGTACATGTCATTATTGAGCAAACCTAGTTAACTAAGCATATTATAACTAACTTAGGTCATTTTGGAGGAAACAAAGCTAAGTATAAATTGTTTTAGAGCTAACTTAGGTAAAATGGCTGGTTTTGGAGCTCAGTAAGCTTATTAAGTCATTTTGCAGGAAAAGAAGCTAACTCTAGGTCATTAAGGTAAGCATATTGGATGAAATAAAGCTAAGTCTAGGTATTTATGCATTTGTTAAGCAAAAAACTAGAGAAACTTACCTTGATCATGGAGGTCTGGGAGCGGGCTGGCTCAGGCCAGTAGCTGGAGAAGGATCATGTGATGCTTGTGTGGAGTAACGCTGCACCAAAGATCATTTCCAATATTT
>NW_025254165.1:0-1952 GCF_018294505.1 Triticum aestivum | reverse complement strand
TTTTTTTTCTGCTATGTATTTGCAATGTTTTTGTACAAGTTTTATACATTATTCTCATCATATCATAAACATGCAATATGCTCATCATATCATACACATAATAGTCTCACGATATCATCCAACACAAATCATGTCATCTCATCATAATCACGATATAGCGACACAAGTTAACTAACATGTCTCGAATACAAGCAACTACATGGTCATCACATACACATATTTCATCATCTATATCTAAACAAAGATATAGGAGAGAAGAACGATCACTATGAGCAAGAGCGTGATAATGTATTAGTTTTTAAGGCGCCGGTTCGGATCCCTCTCTCGCGCTAGCGTTAACCTCAAGTAACTAACTTCTGCTTCGGCTCTGCTATCGAACCCTCTGTGGCTGCCGCAATTCTTTGTCACGATGATCTATGTACCTGCATCGTCACATGAGTCGATAATATGCAACATATATGGTTGAGCAACAGAAAGAGAAAGAGTTAGGAAAAATAGAAGCAACATATCATAAGCATAGGAAACAAAGTTCATCGTACCCAAAATGCCCTAACTAGAGTGTTCTTTGCTAGTTCAGGAGGACAGTTTAATTACATCACAAAGTTTCGTCGTGCATAACTCAAAGTTTCGTCATAAAGAAAGTAGTGAAAAAATGGACACATTTTCATATATCGTCAATCAATGCAACATGTCGTGCCATCATTCCAAATCAGGGAGGAAGTCCTCGAGCGAAGTGAAAGGCTTCAGGTTGAGATGCTGAGCGGCTACGCGCGCTGGACGTCTTCCCGCAACATTTGCCCTTCTTCGTAGAACATCCCTGTTTTTTCGGGGACCTCCTTTATGATGAGCTGGGCAAGTTTCACGCTGGATGTGATAGAACTCAGCTCGTAGTCGATAATCCGGGACATTTCCTAGTTTCTTTGCCCATTGATACGTCTCCGACGTATCTATAATTTTTTATCGTTCCATGCTATACTATATTCTGTTTTGGATGTTTATTGGGCTTTATTATACACTTTTATATTATTTTTGGGACTAACCTATTAACCGGAGGCCCAGCCCAAATTGCTGTTTTTTTTGCCTATTTCAGTGTTTCGAAGGAAAAGGATATCAAAAGGAGTCCAAACGGAATGAAACCTTCCGGAACGTGATTTTCGGAACAAACTTGATCTAGAGGACTTGGAGTCTACGTAAAGCAATCAACGAGGAAGCACGAGGCAGGGGGCGCGCCTACCCCCCTGGGCGCGCCCTCCACCCTCCACTAGTAGAAAACAGGGCTTTGGTTCGGGCAGGGCTAGCAAGTCAAAGCACATGGGTCTCATGACCCAACACTCAGAGCATACAAGTCAAAGCACATGCGGAAGCTTAACATGTCTGAGTACAGACATCTACAAATGAAAAAGGCTGAGAAGCCTGACTATCTACTAGATCCTGCCGAGGGCACAAGATCGTAGCTGAGGTATCAAGCTAAACGTCGAAGTCCACACGGAACTACTAGCGAGACTGACGTCTCTCTGCAAAACATAAAATAAGCAAACGTGAGTACAAATGTACCCAGCAAGACTTACATCAGGACTATCTATATATGCATCGGTATCAACAAAGGGGGTGGTGGAGTTTAACTGCAGCAAGCCAGCTTTGACTCGGTGGCTATCCTGAACTATGACTGCAAGTAACTCTTTTGAGGTGGCGCACACGAGTCCACATATTCACCATATCAATACACCACTATGGATCCGCTCCCGTCTCCCTACGAGAACGCCATCCATAGCACTCACGCTTATCTTGCGCATTTTAGAGTATCCACTTTCACTTGTCTATGAACTGTACAGGCAACCCAGAAGTCCTTTTCCTCGGACACGGCTATTCGGATAGATCATATTAACCCTGCAGGGGTGTACTTCGTCACACACGCTCTCGCCACTTACCACCATGTACACCTCGTGTACCTC
>NW_025254164.1:0-1952 GCF_018294505.1 Triticum aestivum | reverse complement strand
GAAGATACTCTCTGATGTTCTCTCGAGACTTGTGCCCATCACTTTGGCTATTCCTGACCACCGATAAATCCGTATGGATAACTACTTACACTTGCCATTCATACGATCATCCCCCATTGATCTTGTTATTACAAGATACCCCGAAGTTTTCTCTAGTGTTCCGAAATACTTTGTGCCTACTGCCCAGCAGTTCTTTGCCACCTGAATACCCCTTCAAATAAATCCTTGCACTTGTCGAGTATCCGCTCATCCCCAGTTGTTCATGTGTTTCACAATGGTCTTCGAAATACTATTTGATCCTCCAAAAATCCTTAATAGCTTATTGCTCTGCAATACTTGTCTGCTTGCATTATGGATGCTTTCCATTGGCAATATTCGTTAGTATCCTTAGGCATCGTCATTTTGATCCTATTGATTCAGCATGTGTGCGAATGCACGCAATCATCATTGATCCTTATAAATTACCTTTCCGGCTGAGCTTCCATTCTTTTAACTGGAATTGGTTCTCGACCAATCCAATTGTCGTTGATTGTACCCTAAGGCTATTCAACTTATCCATCCCTAATCAGAGCATTGCTTCTGCTCCCTTGACTTGGAAATCATATTCCTTTGCATTTGACAATTGAGTTAGTCAGTTGTTTCTATAATTTGATCTCCTTGCATTCTTCTTCCACTAGTTGAGTACCGATGCTCATGTCAGATCCCTTGTGGACCACCAGATCCTTTGTTGGATTCTATCTGACAACGCCCTTCATATTCAATAATCTTGTGAGCCTTTCCTCTGATACATAATGCCTTTGGTAAATTGTATCCTTTGCTTTCTCAACCATGCTCTGCCTTTGAGCTTGAGTTAATTACTTCTGAAGATTTGGTATATGATTCTAAGATGCCCCAATGGGTTGAACCTATGCCTTCCTTAATAGGTGTGAACTCAGAAGATTTCACGAGTCATACTCATCTGGTAGTTCACCAGGAAAAACTTTCAACACTAATGCCTTTATCAAAGCGAGAAGTGAATGGAAGATTATACATTGAAGAAGTGGGAGTCGACCTTGAACTTGTGTTCATGCCCATGGAAACGATGTACATCTTCTCATCGAAGCTTCTTTTAAAATTAATTATTCCATTGATATAAGATCATCTTATATCTGGGATCTGGCCTTTTTGCAATCGTGGTTCTGACCATGTTCTCCTTTAAATACCATTTCTCGTGCAAGTTTTAGCACTTGTCTTCTGTAGAGCAATACCCCGGTCCAACCTCTACTTTGATCTGTCATCGAGTATTACCCCCCCTGGTATCTCGAGATTATCCTAGAACTGCATAACTTCTTATGAGTTCTTCATCGAGTGCTACCTTCCCACTGATTCCAATTTTTCACGGGCTCTGAGTTATTAAACACTCAAAGACACCGATAACTGAACCGAGTCCGCTCTACGGTTCAATAACTCTCCAGTAAGTTTCTATAAGTACGAGTTTGTACCCGATCACGCCATTCCTAGCCTGTTTGGCTATATCATTATCTTGATGATTTCAAACTGTGCTACCTGGTCCTTATTCTCGGAGCACCAATTTGCGACGATAGCTAAGCTTACGTCGATTTTCCTCGTCATACCCTTTCACCTTAAACAACAAGCTTGAGTTCGAGTTTGTGTCGTAACTGTGGTTCCAATAACCTCTTGCTTCATCATTCCTTCGGCTTGATGTCGTCGCTGATTGATTACATCTGCATGAAATCTCTCGACAATTGTGTCGTGATCATCATCAACCTTATGAGCTCTTCCAGGAATTCAATTGAATTCATGATGGGTAATACCATCCTTGCCCCTCGATGATTCCTGTTCTCATCGACCACTTTATTGCCTTCCGTTCAACACAACTTGTTCGTGTTTTGTGTAAACCTTGAGATCCCTGCTACCCAGCAGTTGATCTTCCTTACCTCGGAAGTATTACC
>NW_025254163.1:0-1952 GCF_018294505.1 Triticum aestivum | reverse complement strand
TGCGAGGACGTCGCGCCTTAGCAATCGCTAAACCAACTCCGAGAGGTTATTGACCACGCCAGAGCACGATCAACCTGACCACGAGGGTCTGTTTCCTGCGAGCAAACGAAGAACAAGCAAGAAACTAAGATTGCAATCTGGATATTGCGAATATAAGATGAAAGCTTTATTGATCAAGGTGGGGTTCTGTTACGCCTTTGTCTAGTCGTTGAACACAAACGAAGTACGCGAAATTGCAGCTATGGCGAACTTTTAATCTAAACAAAACCCAAAGTCTAAACGGTGCCCTAAGGGCTGTATATATGGAGGAAGAGAGGGGGAATTTCGTGGCCCTTGGTGGAGGGGTCCGAAATCAACCCTATCTCTTGTTTCCCCACACATACGAACTCTAAAAATAGCCTATACTTATGTTGATAGAGGCGGGGTGTCCCGATCTTTCGATGAGATGATAACTATCGATTTGGTGGAGACGACTTTGACAATCCGACTACAAACGTGCAACGACGTTGTGCCTTAGCAATCGCTAAACCAACTCCGAGAGGTTATTGACCACGCCGGAGCACGATCAACCTGACCACGAAGGTCTATTCCTGCAAGCAATCGAAGAAAAAGCAAGAATATGATAAAAGCAATCTGAATATCGCGAATATGTATGAAGTATTGATAATGGTGGGGATCCGAAAAGTGGTCTTGGTCTGGTCGTTGGACACAAACGAAGCACACGAAGTTGCAATGGCTAACTTTTAACTAAACAAATCCCAAGGAAAAGCTACTAGATGGATCTACTTATATAGGAGCTAGGGGTGATGGCCAAGGAGGTGGGAGGACGTCCCAAGGCAGCCTAAAACTAAATCTAGGTCGTACAAGGCCAATGGGCCCAAGTGGAGGTGATGTAACACCTTTGGACTTGTAGTTTGACTCGGATTCTGCTGCAGCATCAGATTGTTTCGTCCACAACTCAATGCTCCGGACGAATTTGAAGGTGATTCCAATTGGGTTGGAATGTTCATGAAATCTAGTTTCCAACAAAAAAAGAATCACCCAATTCGGAGTCCGTATGAAAAACTTGTGTGCGTTTTGAGTCAGGTATGTCTGTGCAGTCCGAATCTGAATCCAGAACGTGAGAGACTTGAACTCTATCTTCTCTTGGGCCAAAAGTGACGTGAGAGAACTTTTTGGACAGCAAATAAACATCTCTTTCTTCCTTATCTTCATATGTGGCTTGTACAAATGTCCCATACACCTACAATTAGACAAAACACAAAAGTGTGTGAAGTATTTTTGTTCTGGATAACACAAATAGATTATTGAATAGTTTGCACTAGAAATCACCTGACAAATATGCATATATGCAATATTTTTGGTCATATCGAAGGTAGTCATGTCCTCATCATCCTCCCCTTCTTGAAAATAAAGCCGTCCTCGGCGTTGGTTAATCTGAAATGTGGCTAACAAAAGAGACAAGGTGTACATGTTGTATATGTATATGTCATCCATTTTTACTTCCCTTGATTTTTGCATATATGACACATGAATAGATGAGTAACTTGCATAGTTCATAAAATCTAAAGCCAAAAAATTAGCACAAGAAGTAGAAGGCATGAAAATATTGCAACTCAGTTTGCACATATAAGTGAAGCTCTTATTCATTTCAAAAGATTGACAATGTTCATCATTAAACCATCCCAACATTGGTGAATAAACCTTACTTGCATCAAATTTACATGCTACAACATGCTTAAATAAGCAAACATGCAATAAGTCATTCAACACAGAATCATCACCAAGATTAGAGGTCATATCAAAATGACTAAACATTGGTTCTTTTGCATCAATAGTTAATTCAATGGGTGCACTCAAAATTGTTGGTATTTCAGTTGTTTGATCACATGGCAAAGTCAAATTATCAACGTAGTCCTCTAAAATAGGTGGTGTGATCAAAGTAGTGGGTA
>NW_025254162.1:0-1952 GCF_018294505.1 Triticum aestivum | reverse complement strand
TGCGAGGACGTCGCGCCTTAGCAATCGCTAAACCAACTCCGAGAGGTTATTGACCACGCCAGAGCACGATCAACCTGACCACGAGGGTCTGTTTCCTGCGAGCAAACGAAGAACAAGCAAGAAACTAAGATTGCAATCTGGATATTGCGAATATAAGATGAAAGCTTTATTGATCAAGGTGGGGTTCTGTTACGCCTTTGTCTAGTCGTTGAACACAAACGAAGTACGCGAAATTGCAGCTATGGCGAACTTTTAATCTAAACAAAACCCAAAGTCTAAACGGTGCCCTAAGGGCTGTATATATGGAGGAAGAGAGGGGGAATTTCGTGGCCCTTGGTGGAGGGGTCCGAAATCAACCCTATCTCTTGTTTCCCCACACATACGAACTCTAAAAATAGCCTATACTTATGTTGATAGAGGCGGGGTGTCCCGATCTTTCGATGAGATGATAACTATCGATTTGGTGGAGACGACTTTGACAATCCGACTACAAACGTGCAACGACGTTGTGCCTTAGCAATCGCTAAACCAACTCCGAGAGGTTATTGACCACGCCGGAGCACGATCAACCTGACCACGAAGGTCTATTCCTGCAAGCAATCGAAGAAAAAGCAAGAATATGATAAAAGCAATCTGAATATCGCGAATATGTATGAAGTATTGATAATGGTGGGGATCCGAAAAGTGGTCTTGGTCTGGTCGTTGGACACAAACGAAGCACACGAAGTTGCAATGGCTAACTTTTAACTAAACAAATCCCAAGGAAAAGCTACTAGATGGATCTACTTATATAGGAGCTAGGGGTGATGGCCAAGGAGGTGGGAGGACGTCCCAAGGCAGCCTAAAACTAAATCTAGGTCGTACAAGGCCAATGGGCCCAAGTGGAGGTGATGTAACACCTTTGGACTTGTAGTTTGACTCGGATTCTGCTGCAGCATCAGATTGTTTCGTCCACAACTCAACGCTCCGGACGAATTTGAAGGTGATTCCAATTGGGTTGGAATGTGCATGAAATCTAGTTTCCAACAAAAAAAGAATCACCCAATTCGGAGTCCGTATGAAAAACTTGTGTGCGTTTTGAGTCAGGTATGTCTGTGCAGTCCGAATCTGAATCCAGAACGTGAGAGACTTGGACTCTATCTTCTCTTGGGCCAAAAGTGACGTGAGAGAACTTTTTGGACAGCAAATAAACATCTCTTTCTTCCTTATCTTCATATGTGGCTTGTACAAATGTCCCATACACCTACAATTAGACAAAACACAAAAGTGTGTGAAGTATTTTTGTTCTGGATAACACAAATAGATTATTGAATAGTTTGCACTAGAAATCACCTGACAAATATGCATATATGCAATATTTTTGGTCATATCGAAGGTAGTCATGTCCTCATCATCCTCCCCTTCTTGAAAATAAAGCCGTCCTCGGCGTTGGTTAATCTGAAATGTGGCTAACAAAAGAGACAAGGTGTACATGTTGTATATGTATATGTCATCCATTTTTACTTCCCTTGATTTTTGCATATATGACACATGAATAGATGAGTAACTTGCATAGTTCATAAAATCTAAAGCCAAAAAATTAGCACAAGAAGTAGAAGGCATGAAAATATTGCAACTCAGTTTGCACATATAAGTGAAGCTCTTATTCATTTCAAAAGATTGACAATGTTCATCATTAAACCATCCCAACATTGGTGAATAAACCTTACTTGCATCAAATTTACATGCTACAACATGCTTAAATAAGCAAACATGCAATAAGTCATTCAACACAGAATCATCACCAAGATTAGAGGTCATATCAAAATGACTAAACATTGGTTCTTTTGCATCAATAGTTAATTCAATGGGTGCACTCAAAATTGTTGGTATTTCAGTTGTTTGATCACATGGCAAAGTCAAATTATCAACGTAGTCCTCTAAAATAGGTGGTGTGATCAAAGTAGTGGGTA
>NW_025254161.1:0-1952 GCF_018294505.1 Triticum aestivum | reverse complement strand
GGCTCCTTGGCGAGGGCAATAGCTCCAGTGTTGTCACAGAAGAGTTTGATCGGCCCCGACGCATTGGGTATGACTCCTAGGTCGGTGATGAACTCCTTCACCCAAATCGCTTCATGCGCTGCCTCCGAGGCTGCCATGTACTCCGCTTCACACGTAGATCCCGCCACGACGCTCTGCTTGCAGCTGCACCAGCTTACTGCTCCACCATTCAACATATACACGTATCCGGTTTGTGACTTAGAGTCATCCAGATCTGAGTCGAAGCTAGCATCGACGTAACCCTTTACGACGAGCTCTTCGTCTCCTCCATAAACGAGAAACATGTCCTTCGTCCTTTTCAGGTACTTCAGGATATTCTTGACTGCTGTCCAGTGTTCCTTGCCGGGATTACTTTGGTATCTTGCTACCAAACTTACGGCAAGGTTTACATCGGGTCTGGTACACATCATGGCATACATAATAGATCCTATGGCTGAAGCATAGGGGATGACACTCATCTCTTCTTTATCTTTTGCCGTGGTCGGTGACTGAGCCGAGCTCAGTCTCACACCTTGTAACATAGGCAAGAACCCCTTCTTGGACTGATCCATTTTGAACTTCTTCAAAATCTTATCAAGGTATGTGCTTTGTGAAAGACCTATGAGGCGTCTCGATCTATCTCTATAGATCTTGATGCCTAATATATAAGCAGCTTCTCCAAGGTCCTTCATTGAAAAACACTTACTCAAGTAGGCCTTAATGCTGTCCAGAAATTCTATATTATTTCCCATCAAGAGTATGTCATCTACATATAATATGAGAAATGCTACAGAGCTCCCACTCACTTTCTTGTAAACGCAGGCTTCTCCATAAGTCTGCATAAACCCAAACGCTTTGATCATCTCATCAAAGCGAATATTCCAACTCCGAGATGCTTGCACCAGCCCACAAATGGATCGCTGGAGCTTGCATACTTTGTTAGCGTTCCGTGGATCGACAAAACCTTCCGGCAGCATCATATACAGTTCTTCCTTAAGATGCCCGTTAAGGAATGCTGTTTTGACGTCCATCTGCCATATCTCATAATCATAGTATGCGGCAATTGCTAACATGATTCGGACGGACTTTAGCTTCACTACGGGAGAGAATGTCTCGTCATAGTCAATCCCTTGAACTTGTCGATAACCCTTAGCGACAAGTCGAGCCTTATAGATGGTGACATTACCATCCGCGTCTGTCTTCTTCTTAAAGATCCATTTGTTTTCTATCGCTCGCCGATCATCGGGCAAGTCTGTCAAAGTCCATACTTTGTTTTCATACATGGATTCTGTCTCGGATTTCATGGCTTCAAGCCATTTGTTGGAATCTGGGCCCGCCATCGCTTCTTCATAGTTCGAAGGTTCACCGTTGTCTAACAACATGATTTCCAGGACGGGGTTGCCGTACCACACTGGTGCGGAACGTGTCCTTGTGGACCTACGAAGTTCAGTAGCAACTTGATCCGAAGTACCTTGATCATCATCATTGGTTTCCTCTTCAGTTGGTGTGGGCATCACAAGAACATTTTCCTGAGCTGCACCACTTTCCCGTTCGAGAGGTAGTACTTCATCGAGTTCTACTTTCCTCCCACTTACTTCTTTCGAGAGAAACTCTTTTTCCAGAAAGCATCCGTTCTTGGCAACAAAGATTTTGCCCTCGGATCTTAAGTAGAAGGTATACCCGACAGTTTCCTTAGGGTATCCTATGAAGACGCATTTTTCCGACTTGGGTTCGAGCTTTTCAGGTTGAAGTTTCTTGACATAAGCATCGCATCCCCAAACTTTTAGAAACGACAGCTTAGGTTTCTTTCCAAACCATAATTCATACGGTGTCGTCTCAACGGATTTAGATGGTGCCCTATTTAAAGTGAATGTAGCTGTCTCTAGAGCGTATCCCCAAAATGATAGCGGTAAATCGGTAAGAGACATCATAGA
>NW_025254160.1:0-1952 GCF_018294505.1 Triticum aestivum | reverse complement strand
TTTTGGAGAAATTTTTATTTGGGTCATTTTCAAAATGATTCTGAGGGTTTCACAGATCCCCATTTCAAGTTTCTGATGAAAGAGTAAACATGATGCAACACTCTAATGCATGGCTAACTAGGATGTGACAACTCACCCCCACTCAAAAGAATCTCGTCCCGAGATTTGGGTTCCTCCGGGAAGAAGGCGGGATACTCGAGTCGAAGACGATCCTCCCTTTCCCAAGTTGCTTCATCCTCAGAATGGTGCGACCATTGAACCTTGAGAAACTTGATATTATGACGTCGCGTGGTACGTTCGGCTTGATCGAGGATACGAATGGGGTACTCTCGATATGTAAGATCATCTTGGAGATCAAGCGTTTCGTGGTCCACTCCACGGATAGGATCCGAGAAGCAACGCCTGAGTTGAGAAACGTGGAAGACATCGTGAACTCTGGAGAGGTGCGGAGGTAGTTCCAACTGGTAGGCAACTTCTCCTCGTTTGGCGAGAATGTGAAAAGGTCCAATGTAACGAGGAGCCAATTTGCCTTTGATACCGAAACGATGGGTTCCCTTCAGAGGGGTGACCCGAAGATAAGCCTTCTCGTCAACCTCGAAAGTCATAGCCTTATGTTTTCGGTCATATTGACTCTTTTGACGAGATTGGGCTGTTTTCAACTTTTCACGAACGATACGAACTTGTTCTTCTGCTTCCTAAATCATATCCGGGCCAAAGAATTGTCTTTCCCCGGTCTCTGACCAGTTGAGGGGTGTTCGACATCGTCGTCCATAGAGAACTTCAAAAGGGGCTTTACCCAAGCTGGATTGATAGCTGTTGTTGTAAGCGAATTCGGCAAATGGAAGACACTTCTCCCAGTCCATTCCGAAAGAGATAACAGAGGCTCGAAGCATGTCTTCTAGAATTTGGTTGACGCGTTCCACTTGACCACTCGACTGAGGGTGGAAAGCGGTGCTAAAAGAGAGACGAGTTCCCATAGCATTTTGGAAACTTTCCCAAAATCGAGAGGTGAAAAGACTTCCTCGATCCGAGTTAATTTCCAAAGGAACACCATGGAGAGACACTATTCGGGAGATGTACAAATCTGCCAGCTGACTAGCGGTTATACTCTCACGAACAGGTAAGAAATGAGCTACTTTGGAAAGACGATCGACCACGACGAAAATAGCATTATTCCCTCTCTTGGTCCTGGGAAACCCGGTAATGAAATCCATACCAATTTTATCCCATTTCCATTCAGGAATAGCTAAGGGTTGAAGGGTGCCAGCAGGCCGTTGATGCTCTGCTTTTACACAACGACAGACGTCGCAATTTGCAATATACTGAGCGATTTCTCTCTTCATCCTAGTCCACCAGAACCTCTGGCGTAGGTCCTGATACATTTTAGTGCTACCGGGATGAATGGTGAGAGGAGATTCATGAGCTTCCTTAAGGATTAATCGCCTTAGGTTGCGCACTTTGGGAACTACTAATCGATTCCCGAAGTATACGACTCCTTGATCATTGATGGAGAAATAATTCGCAATTCCTTTCTGAATGTTCCTCTTGATGCGGGAGATTCCCGGATCTACCTTCTGTGCTTTGATAATTTGATCCGTAAGGGTAGGTTTTGCCACCAAGGTGGAAAGAAAACCTTGAGGTACAATGTGAAGGTTAAGCTTCCGAAATTCCTCATGGAGAAGCGGTTGACTTTGTTGTAACATCAGGTTGTTACAATAAGATTTACGACTTAGCGCATCAGCCATGACGTTGGCTTTCCCTGGGGTGTAGGTTATTCCTAAGTCGAAGTCTGTGATCAATTCAACCCAACGTCTCTGCCTGAGATTCAAATCCGGTTGGGTGAAAATATACTTCAGACTTTGGTGATCAGTGAATATTTCGCAACGATTACCGAGGAGGTAATGTCGCCAGGTCTTAAGTGCATAGACTACGGCTGCAAGCTCTAGATCATG
>NW_025254159.1:0-1953 GCF_018294505.1 Triticum aestivum | reverse complement strand
TTTTTCAACACATGTCTGCTTTTTCCCACACAATGCATATTTTTGTATACATAAGGAATTTTTTTAATACATGATTGATATTTTCTCATAAAATATTCTTGACTTTTCCTTTCAAATATGTGTTACCCATGTTCCAAATACATATTGGAGCATTTTTTTCAATTATAAAAAAATTGTATGGAACAAATATTTTTTTAAATATTATATTGTCACGAACAAATTTTTGAAACTCGTGAACCTTTTTCAAAATTTAATGTACATTTTATATGAATTATGTTATTTAAAAAAAGAAAGATTTTTTTAGATGCTAGATACTTTATTTTGAAATATGTGGCATTTTTTAATGTCACAATTGTTTTTGTAAAAATGGTTAATATTTTTTAACATTTGCTACCTGTTTCATTCACATCATACATTTTGCGCATAAACCAGAAACATTTTTCTATATACATTTAATAACTTCAAATGCATGATTAACATTTTTTTTTATTTTATGTAATATATATGCATTTACAATATTTCTAATATAAAAAATGTTAAAGAAGCAAATATAAAACATAAAAAATGTGTAGGAAAAATGGAAGGGAAAAATCATGTGTGATGTCAGCACAAAAACAAATTATGAAACTGATAGACAACATAAATGCACAAAATAGAGGACTATGATGAGGGTAAGCAATACTAAAATAGGAGTAAAATCGAAGCAACAGTAGCAATCACCAGCAGCAACACACAGGCGGCAGCAGCGCTCAAGCACCAGCAGGCCGGTGCACACCCACATCACCACGCCGCCTCCACGCGCAGGCCGTCGCCCCGCACAAGCACAGCGGCTCCCTGCACGGCGTGGCAGTTTTTTGTCAGGCCACAGCTGTCATAATCGAGGTTAAGTTTAACAACCCAACGAAAATCCTTCAAAGTGGTAGGTATGGGCGAACATTATTAAAGCAGTATATTGTTGGAACCCTAACCGTAATTGTCTTGGTTTTTTGCTATTCACTTCGGTTGAGAGCATAAAATAAAACCTTATCTATTTAAATTGCAAAAAAAAGGTCGTCCTCAAATGTTTTTTCACAAAAATCCTGTCGGACAATTTAATTATCACAGGAGCCTCTCAAGAGAACTGACATGTGTGTGCTGTCTCAGATAATGTTATCCACGACGATTTTGTTGAACTGTCTCGAATGACGATCTATCACATATCTCACAAAAGAAAAAAAGACGGTCTATCATGGAAGTTATGTACTACCGATGATGTATTATCTTATATAGGAGTACAATGGAGGGCAAGTAAAGTGAGTACGTACTAGTTAGGTAGCTATCCTTGTCTTGATCTTATCATGTTCTTCAAGAACAATGTATAGAAGTTTTTTTATCTCTAGGTACAATTTAGGGAGCAGTTTACCTGGACTTGCTATCCATACACTCCAGCAATGCTATTACAAATTCAACTCTTATTGAGTATTGTGTCGTCATTCTACTATTTTACTACTGATTTCCATCTCTCATCACAGTGTGGTCTCCCTCCGTTCCACACAAACAGGGCGGCGGCTTCTTTTCCTATCTTCTTCTCCAAAGCTTTCTAGGAGGCCTAGTATGCCTCAAACTAGATGAGCCGCGAGAAGGCCCTCTTCGCCGAGCTCGATGACAACATCTCCAGCAACGTCAAATTCGGTGACGACCCACCCCATCAACTCGTTCGGTAGCGCAGGTTGCATGCCACACTCACCATGCTGCTGAAAAGCGACAAGGCGGTAGGGGAGGTCATGAGCTGAGCAGACGATGGAGGAAGCGAAACGAGACGTACGGTGTGTTGATGGTCTGACTTGTTTAGTTCCCGGCAGGTTCATATATAAAAGTTGTACGATTGCGTCCACTACTGCCACCCTCACCTGATGCCGGCCTCCAATTCTAGTGGGATATCGTCACCGACTGATTTGCTGTACATTCTTCAGT
>NW_025254158.1:0-1953 GCF_018294505.1 Triticum aestivum | reverse complement strand
CGCCGTACGTTGTCGCTGCGGTACGATGTGACGCACGCCCCGTTTTCCCACGCTAGCACGCCGCAATACCTCGCCGATCGACCGAGAAGCAAAACGGGTGGCCGGGCTACGTCGGATACTTGCTCCGGCCGGCCGGGCTCTCGTACTCTGCGTTCTCACGCGAGGTGAAGTCCGAGTCCGGTGTTGCTACCAGCGTCGCTCCCTCCGGTCGGGCTCTCGTACTCGGACAAAAGCGCGCACGCGCACGGCCGGCGGCATTATCTGCCCAGTTGAAAACCACCCCGGCCGGAGGTCGCATTCGCAGGCAGGAAAGAATCCGCATACGGTTTGAAATACGTCCCATCATCGTTTTGTACTCTTCGATCAATCTTTCCCGTACCACAGGGGAGTTAGTAAGTTGCCGTATGAACCCACGTCGCGCTCCGTCGGCTCAACAAATAATCCTGATATACGGTGCCTGATCCAATAATACAATGCTTGTTTTCACAAGCATTCTCACGTAGGTTCACCACACATTTTGCCCAGTAATACAATGCTTGTTTTCACAAATCACAATCGAATCATGCGATATTTACTTCTATCTTTTGTTTTTTTATACGCATGCGGTATAAAAGCAGGGCTCGCATGCTGAACCTGCAGCTCACTGCATCTCAGCCATGGCATCTATTCCGAAGCTTGTGATTCTCCTGCTGTGCACCTGTCTTCACACTCTCGTTGCTCACGAAGGATACGATCTTCGCGCCTACAAGGTTCTGCACGCTGGCTCTTTGAAATCTGCCGCCGTCAACTGCTCCCAGCCCAAAGGTGCAGTAGCATTGTCCATGAACGCACATGCATGCAATTCGATTGGTTTTCATTGCACTATTTTGAGGATATTTTGAGCACGTTTGTCATCGTGTTTTCTTGTTCGGTTGTTTCAGTGACTCCATCATCCGGCGGCGTCACCGTGCCGTTGCACCACCGGCACGGCCCGTGCTCGCCCTCGCCTGTGCCCTCCACCAAGGCGCCGACCTTGGAGGAGATGCTCCGGCGTGACCAGCTCCGGGCCGCCTACATCAGACGGAAGTACTCCGGCGTCAAGGGTGGCGCAGGTGACATGGAGCAATCGGACGTTACCGTGCCGACCACACTGGGCACCTCCCTGGACACGCTGGAGTACTTGATCACCGTCGGCATCGGCTCGCCGGCCATGACCCAGACCATGCTCATCGACACCGGCAGCGACGTGTCCTGGGTGCAGTGCAAGCCGTGCTCGCAGTGCCACACCCAGGCGGACTCGCTCTTCGACCCCAGCTCGTCGAGCACCTACTCACCCTTCTCCTGCAGCTCCGCCGCCTGCGCGCAGCTCAGCCAGAGCCATGAGGGGAACGGCTGCTCCGGCTCCCAGTGCCAGTACATGGTCAAATACGGCGACGGTTCGAGCGGGACCGGGACGTACAGCTCCGACAAGCTCGCGCTGGGCTCCAGCTCCGTCAGCAACTTCCAGTTCGGATGCAGCCAGTCTGAGTCGGGCAACCTTCTCGAAGACCAGACCGATGGGCTCATGGGGCTCGGCGGCGGCGCTCAGTCGCTCGCCACCCAGACCGCGGGGACCTTCGGCAAGGCCTTCTCGTACTGCCTCCCACCGACTCCGGACTCCTCTGGGTTCCTCACCCTCGGCGCAGCAACCTCAGGTTTCTCCAAGACACAGATGTTGAGGAGCAGTCAGGTCCCGTCGTACTACGGCGTGCTCCTTGAGGCCATCAGGGTGGGAGGCAGGCAGCTCAACATACCCGCCTCGGTCTTCTCCGGCAGGTCGATCATGGACTCCGGCACAATCATAACGCGGCTGCCGGCGACCGCGTACTCTGCGCTATCGTCGGCGTTCAAGGCCGGCATGAAGCAGTACCCGCCGGCGCAGCCTATGGGCATCTTCGACACGTGCTTCGACTTCAGCGGCCAGTCCACCATCAA
>NW_025254157.1:0-1953 GCF_018294505.1 Triticum aestivum | reverse complement strand
CAGCTCCCGCCCCTTCCCAGGTGTGCTTGCATCTGGTACGCATCGTCCTACCTATCACGACCATGCCGCAGCTGCCTTATCCCCTTGGTGTGTGTCATTCTTGGATCGCAATCGTTTGATGTTCTGGCGGCTTGGGGGCACTCTGAATGAGCGCTGAAATTGGATGATCGACTGTTGGCGTCGTGCACTTCGCTCTCCCGGTCGCCAAATCTCTGGAAGTACCTGCAAACGTTGGTGACCCTGTTCTTGTGGAAACTCTGGAAACCTAGCAACGATGTTGTTTTTGAGAACGCCCCTCCATGAGGGCAAACTGTAATCAGGGTGATCATATAGCGAGGCCGGGAATGGGAAACGGTAAGTAAGTTTAGGGAGGACATGACGGTAGTCTTCCAAAGGTTGTACACGCTGATGAACCGTGAGTAGTTGTGTTTGTAAAACTGGTGGATGTGTGCTTCTACCACCCCTTCTTCTTGTATGAATATATGATACGCATTGCTTATATATATTCCAGAAAAACAAAATACATTTAGATTTCCGTACTTCGGCTACAAAAACATATACAGTTGTGGTACAATTAATGTCCGTGTACCCTTAGTCAACATAAAGTCGCGGAACATTTTTTTAAGGCTGGTTGTAATGGGGAGTATCATATACTAGTATCATGCATATGATACTAGTGTATGATACTATATCCATAATGCATGGTATCATATGTTGGTATCATACATGACTATATTTATTGCCATACATGACACAAAGTAGCACATCATTTAATATGATACGGTATCATGATATGATACTGAAAGCTCTCTTTCTTTATTTAATTCTATGCCACCTCATCAAAATTGCTTAGTTGGCATGCATGATACTATATGATACTCCCAGTACAACCAGCCTAATGAGTTGATGCGATATTTATTGCAGATGATCAAAAGCTATTTAAAGAAAGAAATATCAATGATGTTGTAGTGATAGTGCCATATATAGGGGGTGTTTGTTTCCATGGACTTTTTGGTGTAGGGACTAGAAAAAGTCCCTAGCAAACCAAACAGGATGGATCTTTTTTGGTACTTTTTGCTAAAAGTCCTTAGAAGCACCTCCTTGAGAGTCTTTTTCAAAAAGTCCCAGGAACTAGAAAAAGTCCTAGGACTAGAAAAACAAACACCACCATACTCTCATCTCCTCAAACTTGCAACAGCATACGACCAGTCTAAAATCAGTTCTAAGTATTAGTAGACCCAAGATGAGGAATATCACGGTTCACTTGTAAACTAGGATTGGAGCGTGTCTGGAAATTCGCTTCAATAGTTTTTGAGCGTGTTTTTTGGCAGTCCCGAACACCTCGTGTCGGGTCGGCTGCTTACCTAGGAGTCATGTGAAAGTTTGCTTATTTTATTGACCGGGCATGAACAACCCAGGGATCCTACCTCGGCCTGACCTCGGTGTGTGTCAAACCGGCGCCCGGGCCATATAGGCGTTGAATGATCACCCTCTGGCACAAAACATACTGCAGTTCAAGCGATGTAACACCGACTGGGAGTTTGTTCCACAGAAGTTTCACCGCGTTCAAAATTGAGTAGCAGATCAGTTGACACGGTATAGCCGTACCTAAGTGTAGTAATGCGGTTTGACTGAATAACGGGCCCCTTGTATTGAGAATGTCCCACCTCTTGATTGTAACTAAATAATTTTAGAATAGTGTGTGGCGTTGCAGCCCCAATACGAAGCACCAGTGTGTGTGGCATTTCCAGCGGCATGTTCCCATTTTGCCACTTATCTAAAAGGGGAGCAACGTAGGCTGTTTTGGCGTTTCTAAATAGAGCAGAAACGCCACAAGCCGTGCCGTTATGAATAAGGTCAGATCGTGAAATAAATTCTTTGAGGAGTTTATTTTGTGTTAAAGTTCTCTTACATGGTCAAAATAGTGGAAAGAGCATGTATTGAGCAGATCCC
>NW_025254156.1:0-1953 GCF_018294505.1 Triticum aestivum | reverse complement strand
GCTGCCGGAGGACGCCAAGGTGGAGGAGGTCAAGGCCGGGCTGGAGAACGGCGTGCTCACCGTCACCGTGCCCAAGGCCGAGGTCAAGAAGCCCGAGGTGAAGGCCATCGAGATCTCCGGCTGAGTGCATGCGTTTGGACGTATGCTCATTCAGGTTGGAGCCAATTTGGTTGATGTGTGTGCGAGTTCTTGCGAGTCTGATGAGACATCTCTGTATTGTGTTTCTTTCCCCAGTGTTTTCTGTACTTGTGTAATCGGCTAATCGCCAACAGATTCGGCGATGAATAAATGAGAAATAAATTGTTCTGATTTTGAGTGCAGTGCAGATTTTGCGTACACAAAATTTGACCCTTTTTTGCTTGCAGTTGGGATGGATACACTGACAGGCTTTCTTCTACAGAAACATCGGTACACTGAATGTCTTCTGTCTCACATTCAGCTTTCATAATCGTGGGTCTACAATGATTCTGTGACTTCTATTCTGCCTCACCTTCAGTTTTCTTTGTTCTTCTTTGAGAAATACATTCAGTGTTCATTAATCAGTTATTTCTAGGACAGAAAGAGAGCAGAGACATGCCATCAGAAGCCTCTTAGATTTGAAGCCTCCCAGTGCGTCAAGAGTGGCCCTGTAAGGTTGTTAAATTCATAAATATATTAAAGTTAATGAATATTTTTTAAGTTTGTGAACATTTTTAAATTTGCTTAGTTTATTTCAAATTTACAAACATTTTTTAAAGTATATTATATGTTTTTTAAAAAATCCAAGGGCTTTTAAAACCTTGAATATCTTTTGATTTAACAATTCTTTAATAAAAGAATGTTAGCCGGAGCGAGTGAATAAAAGCTAAGCAAATAAGAGCTAAGTGAGCGAGAGCTTCCTGGACCATGTGAACATTATAACAACAATTCCACGGTTTTAGCCTAGAGTAGATCATCTCAAGAGGCTCACACAACAACCACCAGCTAACACTCATGCCGTAACACATAAGGGCATCACTACCACACGTCAAACGACTCCCCTCTCATCTTAGAACAAATATCATCTATAATAACAGCCTATCACAATACACACAAAAATAACACTACCAGAACATAATTAAAATCCAAGTCAACACAGAGAAAATCAAAACAAAACAGCCGACTACCATAAGCTGCTAGAGAAAAAAGACAACAACACCTTCGCGTGCTATAGCCTCTAAGTAAAACACTTGGCAGCATGGATTTTGGACCGGAAATGAGAACGGTGGACACAGGACAGGCCTTAAAAAATGTGTGCATCGGACCTTGGATAAATACACATCGTCCAGTCTGTGGCCCAATCTATCTTCCGCCTTGCATCTTTTTCCCTTGAAAATTGCATTTTCCAATACACACAAGACATATCATCCAATGAAGTCCACACCTAAGACTTGATCCCGAGTGGGTATGCAGAGGCCCGGGGCAATCCTTCTTCTTAATCCTGAGTGGGTTGGAGTGTAAGTACACACAACTCTACTATCCGGTCTAAGAAAATCTAGATTATCGTGAATCATTTCTTTCTCGTGAATGAGGAGGATGTGTAGATGAGGGAACGTAGAAGCTCAATTTTGTTTTGGCAGAAACAGTTTCATTGAATAATCCCTGTTTAGTTGCAATTGAAACATTGAAGATACATATTTAATTCCTTAGAGTTTTTTCCCTTGTATTTTCAGTAAGCCATGCATTCGTATGCAAAGTACATAATGTGTGATTCTAGGCAAAACTTGATGGACCTCCGAAGTTTTCTCTTGGTTGTTTTAAACATTACACTCACCACCAAATCCTAATTTGACTTTTAAAGGCCGTCAAACAAAAAATAAATATTAAAACATTAAGTATAAAAATGCATATATATTTCTGAAAATTATACATATTGAAATTTTATATTACATGTATCGTCTCAGTAGTACAAGGTGCCACCACTTTTATGACGCC
>NW_025254155.1:0-1953 GCF_018294505.1 Triticum aestivum | reverse complement strand
AGAGAGAGAGAGTGAAAGAGAGAGAGAGAGAGATGAGATGAATTACATCCTCTGTTATGCACTGTAATAATACAATGGACTAGATTGATGAGATGAATGCAAATGTGTGGTTGTGGTAAATCATGTAAATCCGTGATAGATTATTACTTGTATCATTTGATGTGAATTATGATTATAGGGCTTACTGCAAAATAGAAATTAGTCTAACCCTGGAGTAAACATTACAAACGATTTTACTAGGTAAATTCTCTAGAGTACAAAACTATTCTAGCTAGTCGCACAGAAGCGACTGTGATGCTTAATTCTTTCAATAGGTGCTACGCGTAATTAAACTGAGGTGGGGATTTCTTGAAGTACGGACGCATCCGCCTAGCTACAATAAGATGGAGTATCAGCTCTAGTTTGGCAATGTCAGAATCGACCAGCGGTTGTGTAACTGAACGGCCTTCTAATTAAATCCCTGTTATGTACCAGTGTATACTCGTAGTTTTTTTAATTAGATAAGTATGCAAGGTCATGCTTTTTAGACATGGGGAGTGTGCTAAGCGTGGCACATGCACGCTTTTCATTTCTTTGATTTATGCCATGCTAGCTTAAATCGAACAGATTTCATTATACAGACATTTAACTAATCATACGATGATAGAAAATATTCTCTGGAGTTGGATCCAATGAAATTTATCGCATGAAACGAAGTCCAAACCAAATCAATTCATATGGACTGTAAATCGTAAGGTTACAAACGATTTTTTATAAGAAAGCAGTACATGCTCTTATAAATATAATACTACAATATAATACTACAATACCCATTTATCAAAATGTAAATGCTATCTTAAATCAAACATATTATGGCCGTTTGACTGAACGATGGTATGGAAATGATAGAAAATATTATGTGAAGTTGGATAACATAAAATTTCTAGTAAGAAAGGAAGTGCAGAGGAATACTTAACTAAGATCAGACGGACTGCGAATCCTACGCACAAAACCGGACATTCCAAACGGGGGATAAATCATAAGGATTACGTACAAATCCGGAACTAACAAACAGTGGATTTATATAGTTGTACATATATTATCAATTTCTACCCAGATAACATGGATTGCATTCCTGAAAACATAACATGAATGACACCGTAGCTCGCTTAAGAGTGGAAAAAGAATAGTTAATCCAACTGAAATCTTCGTGTCATACTCCGTGGTTGCAGTATATTCACGAAGAAGGTTCTGTTATACATGTTCTAGGAAGAAATCAATCTTGAGAAATTGATAAATAGACTAAAAGGTTTACACGATCGAACTGGAATGAATGAATAATAACTGAGAGAAAATTGTTCAGTAGCAGACGATAGCCATACATTCGCCAAAAAAAAAAAAAAAAACAGACCAAATCTCGCATCATGTGAGCACACTTTTCCCTGAGATCTACCACCGTAACTAGGACACTCTCAGGGCGTGCCTGGCGTCAACCACCGGAGAAAAATGCTCCGATTCCTGATGTCCTTGTGGTCCTGCAGTTGTGTAAGGGTGCCCTCTGTGAGGTTCACCTGGAACACTGGATTGCACACGGCTAGGTTGCCGGCATGGCTCTCGAACCTACGAACCACCAGGAGCATCCCTGCGTCGACAGACGGCACCAGGTAGGACCTCAGGTTCAGGTGTAAGTGACTAACCTGACCTGTTGCCTCCTGCTGCGTGGCCGCGTACACGAAGTGAGGCTGCGGGCGGAGCTCCAACTTGAGGACGTCGCCTGAGCGGGTGGGGACGTAGAAGCTGCCGCCCTGGGAGATGCTACCATCGGCGTCCAACAGCGGAAGCTCGGCGCCGTCCCCCTCGTCCTGGGCGAAGAAGAACTGCCACTGCCACATGGAGTCGCCGGGCTTGGCGTAGAGGACCATGTCAGCGGACGCCGCCGCCACGAGGAGCACCACGGTGGGCGTGGGAGCTTCG
>NW_025254154.1:0-1953 GCF_018294505.1 Triticum aestivum | reverse complement strand
AATTAAACATCACATTTGCAGAATTGAACCAAACAGTTAACTGAACACCACATTGCACGACATATAGAACATATACACTAGAGCAGAAGATTGCATCGTAGAAGTAGCTAGCACAATTCACTAAAATTTGTTAAGGAAAGGCAGTAGCTAGCAAAATGAACATGGGTCCTTATTGTGAGCTAATAAGACAAGCTACTCATTGTCGGAGATATCGGTGACGATTGGATCCTTGGACATGGAAGAGGGCGAGGCCTCCGCATCGTGGGTGCCCTCGTCATAGTGGTGAGTTGCGTGAGCCGCTCTGGGCACCAACCTGCTGGCTCTCGAGATGAGGTAAGCACGTGCACGCTGAGAAAACACCTCGTAGTCTTTGTCGAAGGCACCGACGGTGGCCTCAGAAAATGCCACAAACTGTCGTTTAAAGAAGCCAACCGCGCCACAGCATCGGCGCGCGAGGCGTCGATAGCGAGGTGCTCCTCAAAGATCTGGGGTTCGGCACGAATGGTAGCCATCGCAACCTCATCCGCGCATGCGGCCATGATTTTCTTCTCCGCTGCCAAATGCTCCTGGCTGTACTGCGTGCACCATGGCTTAGGATGATGCTTATTTGGTGGAGGGTTCGGTGATTTGGGTGGAAGGTGTCGCGCTTGCGCCGGCGGTCGGGGCATGTGGGATGTGGAAGGAGGAGGAGGACGGGGTTCGTGTGTGGATTACCTGCCTGGATAGGCGAGGCCGAGCAGCGTGAAGGAGGGTCGCCGACGAGGAGGCGGCGCTGCAAGCAAGGAGTGAAGATTTCAACCTGGAAAGGAAGGCGGAAACAGGGAAATATGGCTTTTGGTAAGGGGGAGGGGGCGGGGAGGTAGATATCTCCACGGAAGACGAAATTTGGAATCGCTTTAGCGAAAAAACTAGCATGCAAAGTGTCATCAGGCATGGTCCCTTATTCAGAGCAGGCTGTGGACTGTAGCCGACGAACCTTCTCGAGTAAGCCAAAGGCGTACTATACACCGACGATGCTCCAGGATATTTTGTACTGCATCTCACACGGTTGGTGATAATAAACTGTGTGGGATGTACTTGATTTTTCAACTTGATTTGAATTACACAATGGGGTCACAGCTTCAAAGGATGGTGTTTGAATTCCTAGAACTTCTATCTTAGTGAACATGCAACTATAGGTGCGTCGTAAAAAATTTGGAATTATTTAGGGTTCGTTTGGACATTTTTATACGGTAACTTGGTTTTCTAGGAATTTCAGGTGCACAATTCAAAATTAAACCACATGCACATGCTCCGGTGCACCAAAATGGGTTGTAAAATGATATATGTGTCCATGGATTGATGCTTATGTCCCATTCAAGAAATGGGGATGAATTTCAAACACCACGGCACGGTGGCTCTCCAGCAAATATTGAGGTGCTTGCTTTTGTAATTCTATTAGATACAAAACTCGTCTAAAATTCATGAACCTTGGCATGCTATCATGGAACGGCATCAAGCTGTTGGGGTAAATAAATGTTGTCCCATTTTTGCCAGGTTATGGTATAAGATTCTCGCAATCCAGAGCTTCTCTCACAACAAGCATGATGGTTTCGGTAGGGAACATTTCACCTTTCTGGACGAAACGATATCCATTGGATCTTCTCAATTTCAATTTTTTTTCCTAGTGTCAACATAGAGCATCACGGGTGTTGTGTCAATTTTTGGGGTTTTTCGGGGTTCGCTTGGACATTTTTATACATTAACCGAGTTCTCTATGCATTCATGTGCTTAATTCAAATTTGAACTACATGCACACATCTTATGTTTACTAATTGTAGGCTCCTTTCATGATCTCTCATTAATCCACATCATCGAAATTAATTAAGCCGTTAGATTGTAGAATTAACAACCAGGATAAAAGAACAAAGTGCATCCTATAAAAAAGCCGTTAGATTGTAGAATTAACGACCA
>NW_025254153.1:0-1953 GCF_018294505.1 Triticum aestivum | reverse complement strand
GAACCAACCTGTGGTTGGATGGTTAGAGGGACTGTGGTATCCACAACCCAACAAGGTGGAAGGAGACGTTTTTGTCGATGACGAGGTGCCTACGGTGACTTTGTAAATTTCAAGATGATATGTATGTCGGATCAGTCTTTCGGAGATGCTCACAGGGGTAGGGTGTGCGTGTCTGCATTCATAGGGGTGAGTGTGCGCGCATGTATATGAGCGCTTGCGTCTGTACTGTGCTCACAAAAAAGTTGGGAAATATAATATTTTATTTTCTATGAAAATAGGTATAAATATATTTATAAATATTTTGTAGATCTAATTACTATAAGATTTTAAAGAAAATAATACTTATAGAAATTTTCTTTGTCGAATATTATAAACTTCGAAAAAATTCTAGCCCGTGTGGAAGCACGGGCTGACGACCTAGTAATTTTAATAGTAATGCATACGAAATGTAATGTCTTATGTAAAAGTAACGAGAAAATCTCTTGATATTAATCTGAGCTTGTACAAACAACACAAAGCAACACTCGAAACATGACTTCTGAAAAAGCCACAAATTTTCCAAAACATGCACACCGAAAAGCAAGATGGATGATCCATATCCATATGGCATTTGTTTAATACTTTGGATATGCCAAGGTTCTCAAGATCGACTGGCATGTCGGTACCAATGGTGTCCCGATGTTGTTAGGTCGTATGGATTGTATCTCATATGCATCATCCGATATGTCAACCCATATTGATGGGCTTGAGATTCTGGTCTATCATACATATTGCTAGAAGAATTACACGTTCATTGATTTGTCGATTCTGGGATTTAATGCCTGATTTCAGTAGTGACAAAAGGGTAGGCGAGGCAGCGGTTTTATTTTTAATTTTTTGTGAGGAAGGGTGGATGGAAGAATGTTTGTTTTTGGTTTTAGTTGGTTGCTTGGGAGGATTGGTGGAGAAAAGCTGTACCAGGAACCGTGTCGCGTGCAACGCCAATGATGCATCACGACGCAGGTGGAATCACGTACTCATTAATTTCTCTTCCTAATATGGACTCCTTAGTTAAGAAGAAAGAAAAATGGACCAACAGCGAAAGACTTATTCAAGATTGTTAGTTACAAAGAAAGAAAATGGATATAAAAAGTCCATAGTTTATGAAAAATGTTATGTTTGCTGGTAATGAGTGATCAGGGTTATGCGCAGACTAAACATAAATGAGGGGGCTTTGTGAATATCAGACAAGATATCGGTACCTTTAGTATGTTGATATTGTTCAGGGGTATGATTTGCGTTTTGGATGCATAACCCAAATATGTCAATCGATATTAATTCTCTTAATTTTCTGGTCTATCATACAATTTGATGGGAGAATTACGCGTTCATAGATTTCGCCGATGCATAGATTTAAAACCTGATTTCAGTAGTGACCCATGTAAAACGCGCCTTTTAGTCTGTAGAAGATGGAACATGCAGTTATTATATTTACTGTGCTGGCAGGTACTGATTATTTTGGTGATTTCCACCACTTTCTTATACAAACCGCTGTCGAAACTTTGAAATAGGAGGGGTGGCTACAATTCTATACAATAATTGTATCACAGAAGCGTGGTAGGCATTTTTATATATAATTGAAATATCAAGCAGAGATATGTATGAACTTGATATTCACTTGATATAAATTTTGTTGTTGTATTCTAGACATTCACCAAAATAGTCAGGATGTGAATTCAATGCAAAAATAGTAATGATCCAACAACTTCCAACCATGAACACTATGTTGTTTATGATACGTGCATATACACCACTCCATCTTATGAAGTAGTAGCATTGAGTTTTACTAGTTACAACACTTACCGTCACACTCACATTTTGTGGCAAATGGAGGGAAAAGAATATCTAGTCCTAAACAAAGAAAAAGGTGAAAGAAGCACTAGGGAATAAGAGACATTGAGAATATAAGAAGAA
>NW_025254152.1:0-1953 GCF_018294505.1 Triticum aestivum | reverse complement strand
GCCACACAACTTTCGCCAGTATCATACACCCACCATATACCTTCCTCAAAACAGCCACCATACCTACCTATTATGGCATTTCCATAGCCATTCCAAGATATATTGCCATGCGACTTTCCACCGTTACGTTTATTATGACACACTCCACCATTGTCATATTTCTTTGCATGATCATGTAGTTGACATCGTATTTGTGGCAAAGCCACCATTCATAATTCTTTCATACATATCACTCTTGATTAATTATCCCAGTACACCGCTGGAGGCATCCACATAGAATCATATTTTTTCTAAGATTCTTGAGTTGTAAGTAGATAAAAGTGTGATGATCTTCATTGTTAGAGCATTGTCCCATGTGAGGAAAGGATGATGGAAGCAATGATTCCCTCACAAGTTGGGATGAGTCTCCGGACTTTATGAAAAATAAAAGAGGCCAAAAGCCCAAAAAAAGAGGCGAAAGAAGCCCACCAAAAAATGAGAGAAAAGGAGAGAAGGGACAATGTTCCTATCCTTTTTCCACACTTGTGCTTCAAAGTAGCACCATGATCTTCATGATAGAGATTCTCCTATGTTGTCATCCTCATATGCTAGTGGGAATTTTTCATTATAGAACTTGGCTTGTATATTCCAATGACGGGTTTCCTCAAATTTCCCTAGGTCTTCGTGAGCAAGCAAGTTGGATTCACACCCACTTAGTTTCTTTTGATGAGCTTTCATACACTTATACCTCTAGTGCATCCGTTGCATGGCAATCCCTACTCACTCACATTGATATCTATTAATGGGCATCTCCATAGCCCGTTGATACGCCTAGTTGATGTGAGATTATCTTCTCCTTTTTGTCTTCTCCACAACCACCATCCTATTCCACTTATAGTGCTATGTCCATGGCTCACGCTCATGTATTGCGTAAAGATTGAAAAAGTTGGAGAATACTAAAGTATGAAACAATTGCTTGGCTAAAACCGGGGTTGTGCATGATTTAAATATTTTGTGTGATGAAGATAGAGCATAGCCAGACTATATGATTTTGTGGGGATAACTTTCTTTGGCCCTGTTATTTTGAGAAGACATGATTACTTTGTTAGTATGCTTGAAGTATTATTACTCTTATGTCAGTATTAAACTTTTTTCTTGAATCTTTCGGATCTGAACATTCATGCCACAATAAAGAAAATTGCATTTAGAATTATGCTAGGTAGCATTCCATATCAAAAATTCTGTTTTTATCATTTACCTACTCGAGGACGAGCAAGAATTAAGCTTGGGGATGCTGATATGTCTCCAACGTATCTATAATTTTTGATTGTTCCATGCTATTATATTATTCATCTAGGATGTTTTATATGCATTTATATGGTATGATTTTTGGGACTAACCTATTAACCTAGAGCCCAGTGCCAGTTTCTATTTTTCCTTGTTTTTGAGTTTTATAGAAAAGGAATACCAAACGGAGTCCAATTGATGTGCCAATTTTTGATGATTTTTTATGGACCAAAAGAAGCCCCCAGAGTAAAAGAGTTGGGCAGAAGAGTCCCGAGCCGTCCATGAGGGTGGGTGAGGGAGTCCTGGATTAGGGGGTCCTCGGACAACCGGATTATATGCTTATGCTGGACTATTGGACTATGAAGATACAAGATTGAAGACTTCGTCCCGTGTCCGGGTGGGACTCTCCTTTGCATGGAAGGCAAGATTGGCAATTCATATATGTAGATTTCCTTCTCTGTAACCGACTCTGTGTAACCCTAGCCCCCTCCGGTGTCTATATACACTGGAGGGTTTAGTCCGTAGGACAAGAACAATCATAATCATAGGCTAGCTTCTAGGGTTTAGCCTCTATGATCTCGTGGTAGATCAACTCTTGTAATACTCATATCATCAAGATCAATCAAGCAGGAAGTAGGGTATTACCTCCATAGAGAGGGCCCGAACCTGGGTAAACATTGTGTCCCC
>NW_025254151.1:0-1953 GCF_018294505.1 Triticum aestivum | reverse complement strand
GAAGAAATGGTGATACAAGTGCAAAATGGATAGTAGATTAAGGTTTTTGTAATCTGAAATTGTAAAAACAGCAAGGTAACAAGTGGTAAAAGTGAGCGTAAACGGTATTGCAACGATAGGAAACAAGGCCTAGGGTTCATACTTTCACTAGTCCAAGTTCTCTCAACAATAATAACATAGATAGATCATATAACAAGTCCTCAACATGCAACAAAGAGTCACTCCAAAGCCACTAATAGCGGAGAACAAACGTAGAAATTATGGTAGGGTATGAAACCACCTCAAAGCTATTCTTTTGGATCGATCTATAAAAGAGTTCGTACTAGAATAACACCTTAAGACACAAATCAATCAAAACCCTAATGTCACCTAGATACTCCATTGTCACCTCAAGTATCCGTGGGCATGATTATACGATATGCATCACATAATCTCAGATTCATCCAACCAACACAAAGTACTTCAAAGAGTGCCCCAAAGTTTCTACCACAGAATCAAGAAAATGTGTGCCAACCCCTATGCATAGGTTCATGGGCGGAACCCGCAAGTTGGTCACCAAAACATACATCAAGTGACACGTGATATCCCATTGTCACCACAGATAAACACGGCAAGACATACATCAAGTGTTCTCAAATCAAAGACTCAATCCGACAAGATAACTTCAAAGGGGAAACTCAATTCATCACAAGAGAGTAAAGGGGGAGAAACATCATAAGATCCAACTATAATAGCAAAGCTCAGGATACATCAAGATCGTGCCATAGAGGGAACACGAGAGAGAACACGAGAGAGAGAGAGAGAGAGATCAAACACATAGCTACTGGTACATACCCTCAGCCCCGAGGGTGAACTACTCCCTCCTTGTCATGGAGAGCACCGGGATGATGAAGATGGCCACCGGTGATGGGTTCCCCCTCCGGCAGGGTGCCGGAACGGGCTCCCGAGAGGTTTTTGGTGGCTACAGAGGCTTGCAGTGGTGGAACTCCCGATCTATTTTCTCCATGGATGTTTTTAGGGTACGTGGGACTATATAGGCGAAAGAAGTCGGTCGGGAGGTGCTCGAGGGGTCCACGAGACAGCGGGCCGCGCCTTGTAGGGGGGGGGGCGCCCCTTATCTCCTGGGCTCCTCGAGTATCTTCTGACTTGATCTCCAAGCCTCTAGGATGATATTCTTCCAGAAAATCATGATGCCGAAGGTTTCATTCCGTTTGGACTCCATTTGATATTCCTTTTCTTCGAAATACTGAAATAGGCAATAAAACAGCAATATGGGCTGGGCCTCCGGTTAATAGGTTAGTCCCAAAAGTAATATAAAAGTGTATAATAAAGCCCATAATCATTCAAAACAGATAATAATATAGCATGAATGCTTCATAAATTATAGATACGTTGGAGACATATCAGAATCCCAAGCTTAATTGCTACTCGTCCTCGAGTAGGTAAATGATAAAGAAAGAATTTATGAATTGTGAATGCTAGAAGGTGCACAAGTTTGATCAATGATAATTTCAATCACCTTTACTAGCATATTTATATGTCATAACAGTAGTTCATCTCATAAAACTTTTAATGATCAAGTAACAAGCAATTCACATGTTAAAGTATAGACCATAAACTTTCTTGAAAGCTAGCAAACTTCATTCTTAGTCATCAAAACAATTGCAATTCATCCTATTTTCAGGAAGGGTCTATGTCAGAGCTTTGATTTAGCAAACTTCACATACTCAACTATCATATAGTCTTCTACAATTGCTAACACTCACGCAATACTTGTGGTTATGAAGTTTTAATTAGACATAGATAAAGATTGGGGCTTATAACGTTGCCTCCAAACGTATTCACCTTTGGGTGATGTCAACAATAATAGTTCATGCTAACGTACATCCAATTGGATATATATATATATATATATATATATATATATATATATATATATATATATATATATAT
>NW_025254150.1:0-1953 GCF_018294505.1 Triticum aestivum | reverse complement strand
CAAATCATTTTTATAAAATACTAGGACATATTTAATGCACAACTGACAAAATGGTTGGGTGTCAAAAGTTTTGATCCACCTCTGGTGAAAAAGACAAATTCCCGCCGATTCAGCTGGAAGCGGGTCAAATTTGAACTGCAAGCTGCCTCATAGTTTGCTATTTATTTTTTCCAAAAATCATTTCTAGGTATATAAGTATCTATTTAATCAGAGAAACATCAAAAGTTTTCCAAGATTCAACCACTAGCTAGGAACGGACACTCCCGCCGTTTTGACCGCATTTCAAAACGGGCATAAAAATTTCAAAAAAAATCAAAAAATTGGAAAACCTTCGCATTATGTCATTATATGTGACCAAGTTTCCAGGAAAAATAATAAAGTTGTAATACAGAAATTATTTTAGAAAAGTGTTCTCATAAATGAGCTATCATGTGTGAAGATTCATGGATTTCAACCCAAACGCTCAATCCCATGGCCACATTCATGGCATAGTTTGTTCAAATGATCTCATATTGTGCACAAGGGTGCATCTTGGAATTCCAAACAATGTTGCCAAAGGGAGTTTTCATTTTCTTTGCACGGAAAAATCATTTTTCATTTTTTGAGTGCCCGAAATGAGGTTTTTTTGTGAAGGACCTACCATATATTTGTTGTAAAATTGTACCAAATCATTTTTATAAAATACTAGGACATATTTAATGCACAATTGACAAAATGGTTGGGTGTCAAAAGTTTTGATCCACCTCTGGTGAAAAAGACAAATTCCCGCCGATTCAGCTGGAAGCGGGTCAAATTTGAACTGCAGCTACCTCATAGTTTGCTCTTTATTTTTTCCAAAAATCATTTCTAGGTAAATAAGTATCTATTTAATCCGTAATACATGGTTTGATGGCGAGACATCGAGGTTTGGATGGTGGCCGAGGGCCCCAACTCTAAAGCGCGTAAGCTCGCATGCCCGCTGCGTGGTCACCGCGTGACCGTGGCATTGCCATGAGTTCTGGGCGGCCTAGGCATATCTAGTGGGTTGGGCACTCCCCAGGTAGGTGCTAGGAAAAAAATAACAACATAAGATTCTCACGAGGAGACCGATCGATGCTCAAACATGAATAAGCAGCCAAGTGTTTGATTTGCGGTACGGGAAATGCACATGGCTAATGGGCGTGAGTTTTGGCTGAGGATGATCAGTTACTAAGAAGACCGTCTTCACCAATTTTCACCTCAAAAGGAGGAGCCTAGGTGGTACTTGTTTTACAAAGTACCACAATGGACATAAATATGAATGTTGAAGCTGGGCTCAAAATAATGAATGGATTGAGCTGGCATTTGGTGGAGGATGGTTATTTGGGCATAGGAAAGCACTGTAGAAAATGGATACCATTTGGACATGCCAAAGTGGTACTCCCTTCACAAAGTGCTGCTCTGAACAGAATAGGAAAATGAATATTTTCGAATTATTTTTGAACTAGGCAAGGAATGTTTTTGACATATTTGATGAAGATATGATCCAAAACATTTATGAGAATTTTTTGGGAATTTTTGGAATAACAGAAATATAGGTTGCTTCACAACCTACGGCAAAAACTGCCACATGGACATGACACATAGGCAAAACTGATGAGATGGCGCCTAGTCATCACAACTCACCACAATCTACAAGGCTATGACCATCTATATTGGCCATTAACAACTAGAAATAAGGCAGCGGACTAGCACTGTTTGCTTTGTGACCATTTCGTGTAAGGAAATTATGACCTTTCTGACCAAAATGATTGCAATAGTTTAGGGTTTGCCGAACAGCTTTTGACTAATTGGTCTGAAATGGTCATAGATCTATGACCAATTCTTCCAGGGTCACTGACAGAAGGTCACAAGTTGACATATTTCTTGTAGTGAGTGTCTTCTATACTAATGGCGCATCACATGGTAGTGCGCCATTAATAACAACTTTTTTAA
>NW_025254149.1:0-1953 GCF_018294505.1 Triticum aestivum | reverse complement strand
CAAATCATTTTTATAAAATACTAGGACATATTTAATGCACAACTGACAAAATGGTTGGGTGTCAAAAGTTTTGATCCACCTCTGGTGAAAAAGACAAATTCCCGCCGATTCAGCTGGAAGCGGGTCAAATTTGAACTGCAAGCTGCCTCATAGTTTGCTATTTATTTTTTCCAAAAATCATTTCTAGGTATATAAGTATCTATTTAATCAGAGAAACATCAAAAGTTTTCCAAGATTCAACCACTAGCTAGGAACGGACACTCCCGCCGTTTTGACCGCATTTCAAAACGGGCATAAAAATTTCAAAAAAAATCAAAAAATTGGAAAACCTTCGCATTATGTCATTATATGTGACCAAGTTTCCAGGAAAAATAATAAAGTTGTAATACAGAAATTATTTTAGAAAAGTGTTCTCATAAATGAGCTATCATGTGTGAAGATTCATGGATTTCAACCCAAACGCTCAATCCCATGGCCACATTCATGGCATAGTTTGTTCAAATGATCTCATATTGTGCACAAGGGTGCATCTTGGAATTCCAAACAATGTTGCCAAAGGGAGTTTTCATTTTCTTTGCACGGAAAAATCATTTTTCATTTTTTGAGTGCCCGAAATGAGGTTTTTTTGTGAAGGACCTACCATATATTTGTTGTAAAATTGTACCAAATCATTTTTATAAAATACTAGGACATATTTAATGCACAATTGACAAAATGGTTGGGTGTCAAAAGTTTTGATCCACCTCTGGTGAAAAAGACAAATTCCCGCCGATTCAGCTGGAAGCGGGTCAAATTTGAACTGCAGCTACCTCATAGTTTGCTCTTTATTTTTTCCAAAAATCATTTCTAGGTAAATAAGTATCTATTTAATCCGTAATACATGGTTTGATGGCGAGACATCGAGGTTTGGATGGTGGCCGAGGGCCCCAACTCTAAAGCGCGTAAGCTCGCATGCCCGCTGCGTGGTCACCGCGTGACCGTGGCATTGCCATGAGTTCTGGGCGGCCTAGGCATATCTAGTGGGTTGGGCACTCCCCAGGTAGGTGCTAGGAAGAAAATCACAACATAAGATTCTCACGAGGAGACCGATCGATGCTCAAACATGAATAAGCAGCCAAGTGTTTGATTTGCGGTACGGGAAATGCACATGGCTAATGGGCGTGAGTTTTGGCTGAGGATGATCAGTTACTAAGAAGACCGTCTTCACCAATTTTCACCTCAAAAGGAGGAGCCTAGGTGGTACTTGTTTTACAAAGTACCACAATGGACATAAATATGAATGTTGAAGCTGGGCTCAAAATAATGAATGGATTGAGCTGGCATTTGGTGGAGGATGGTTATTTGGGCATAGGAAAGCACTGTAGAAAATGGATACCATTTGGACATGCCAAAGTGGTACTCCCTTCACAAAGTGCTGCTCTGAACAGAATAGGAAAATGAATATTTTCGAATTATTTTTGAACTAGGCAAGGAATGTTTTTGACATATTTGATGAAGATATGATCCAAAACATTTATGAGAATTTTTTGGGAATTTTTGGAATAACAGAAATATAGGTTGCTTCACAACCTACGGCAAAAACTGCCACATGGACATGACACATAGGCAAAACTGATGAGATGGCGCCTAGTCATCACAACTCACCACAATCTACAAGGCTATGACCATCTATATTGGCCATTAACAACTAGAAATAAGGCAGCGGACTAGCACTGTTTGCTTTGTGACCATTTCGTGTAAGGAAATTATGACCTTTCTGACCAAAATGATTGCAATAGTTTAGGGTTTGCCGAACAGCTTTTGACTAATTGGTCTGAAATGGTCATAGATCTATGACCAATTCTTCCAGGGTCACTGACAGAAGGTCACAAGTTGACATATTTCTTGTAGTGAGTGTCTTCTATACTAATGGCGCATCACATGGTAGTGCGCCATTAATAACAACTTTTTTAA
>NW_025254148.1:1302-1953 GCF_018294505.1 Triticum aestivum | reverse complement strand
TTTCATTTTTTAAAACTTATTTGCACTCCTGACTTTTTGTGTGTTCAAAATGCACCATTCAAATCCACATCATCATTTTTCAATCCTTTCTGACTTCATTTGTTATTTTTCATGCATTTACTAATTATTTTGAGCTACAAGACACTAAAATTGAAAAGCATTTCAAATGAACTCTGAAAAGGTTGAAAGTTGGCATGATATCATCATTTCATCCACATAGCATGTGCAAGAAAGTTGAGAGGGTTACGGCAAAAACTGGATGCACTTCGTGTATAAAACGGACAATCTCTTTCAAAGTATCAGGATTTCATCCGGAAACTCGTCTGTTACAACGGGATTTCATTTTTTAAACCTTATTTGATCTCCTGACTTTTTGTGTGTTCAAAATGCACCATTCAAAGCCGCATCATCATTTGTCAATCCTTTCTGACTTCATTTGTTATTTTTCATGCATTTACTAATTATTTTGAGCTATAAGACCCTAAAATTGAAAAGAATTTCAAATGAACTCTGAAAAGGTTGAAAGTTGGCATGATATCATCATTTCATCCACATAGCATGTGCAAGAAAGTTGAGAGGGTTACGGCAAAAACTGGATGCACTTCGTGTACAAAACGGACAATCTCTTTCAAAGTATCAGGATTTCATCCG
>NW_025254148.1:1009-1292 GCF_018294505.1 Triticum aestivum | reverse complement strand
ATCCGGAAACTCGTCTGTTACAAAGGGATTTCATTTTTTAAACCTTATTTGATCTCCTGACTTTTTGTGTGTTCAAAATGCACCATTCAAAGCCGCATCATCATTTGTCAATCCTTTCTGACTTCATTTGTTATTTTTCATGCATTTACTAATTATTTTGAGCTATAAGACCCTAAAATTGAAAAGCATTTCAAATGAACTCTGAAAAGGTTGAAAGTTGGCATGATATCATCATTTCATCCACATAGCATGTGCAAGAAAGTTGAGAGGGTTACGGCAAAAA
>NW_025254148.1:0-999 GCF_018294505.1 Triticum aestivum | reverse complement strand
GGGATTTCATTTTTTAAACCTTAGTTGATCTCCTGGCTTTTTGTGTGTTCAAAATGCACCATTCAAAGCCGCATCATCATTTGTCAATCCTTTCTGACTTCATTTGCTATTTTTCATGCATTTACTAATTATTTTGAGCTATAAGACCCTAAAATTGAAAAGCATTTCAAATGAACTCTGAAAAGGTTGAAAGTTGGCATGATATCATCATTTCATCCACATAGCATTTGCAAGAAGGTTGAGAGGGTTACGGCAAAAACTGGATGCACTTCGTGTATAAAACGGACAATCACTTTCAAAGTATCATGATTTCATCCGGAAACTCGTCTGTTACAAAGGGATTTCATTTTTTAAAACTTATTTGCACTCCTGACTTTTTGTGTGTTCAAAATGCACCATTCAAATCCACATCATCATTTTTCAATCCTTTCTGGCTTCATTTGTTATTTTTCATGCATTTACTAATTATTTTGAGCTATAAGACCCTAATATTGAAAAGCATTTCAAATGAACTCTGAAAAGGTTGAAAGTTGGCATGATATCATCATTTCATCCACACAGCATGTGCAAGAAAGTTGAGAGGGTTACGGCAAAAACTGGATGCACTTCGTGTACAGAACGGACAATCTCTTTCAAAGTATCAGGATTTCATCCGGAAACTCGTCTGTTACAAAGGGATTTCATTTTTTAAACCTTATTTGATCTCCTGACTTTTTGTGTGTTCAAAATGCACCATTCAAAGCCGCATCATCATTTGTCAATCCTTTCTGACTTCATTTGTTATTTTTCATGCATTTACTAATTATTTTGAGCTATAAGACCCTAATATTGAAAAGCATTTCAAATGAACTCTGAAAAGGTTGAAAGTTGGCATGATATCATCATTTCATCCACACAACATTTGCAAGAAAGTTGAGAGGGTTACGGCAAAAACTGGATGCACTTCGTGTATAAAACGGACAATCTCTTTCAAAGTATCAGGATTTCATCCGAAAACTC
>NW_025254147.1:0-1953 GCF_018294505.1 Triticum aestivum | reverse complement strand
CGTATCTTCACGTGTCGCTCTCAGACCGTGAAGAAGGCGAGCCCAGGTGATGAGAAGACCCGAGTCGTCCAAATGTGTGGGGGCCTGGGGATTCAGGTGAGGAATAATAGCACCTTCCCGCCCATGTCCTTTCCCGAGTCCGTCAGAGGCTGGCAGTCGACTTGGTTCTACTGCCAGGTCCAGTCGACGCCAGGGCAGTCGAGTGGACTCCCTCCGTTTACCATGGACCGAGTGAACAAGCCCTCCCCTCTGAAGCTGATTCCGGAGGAGAAAGCCGACGTGAAGATGTTGATGGAGCGCGTGGTGCAGTTGGTTCGGGAGGGGGTGACGGGCATGGATCTTCTGGAGGTCTTCCTCAGGCGTCGCATCCAACCCCTTCAATTCCGGAGCCACTGCATGTGGTTGTACTGTGGGCCCAAAGACGAGACTAGAGTCCATCCAGAAGAAGTCGACGATGCCACTCTGGAAAGATGGATGGTAGCCGTTACCGGAAACAAGGACAACCCGCGCGGAGCCAGAAGGATTCCTCCACTCGACCACAACAGCGACCCAAACAAGGTACACTTGCTCTGTTTTCCATTGTGTCCTTGTCGTATTCATTTCTGCTAACCCTGTCGACTGGTCGACTGATCCTTGTTTGGGCATCTGCTAGGCCTTCACCGAGCTGTACTCGATGCCCAATGGGGCACAAGCTTCGACTGAGGAAGGCGAGGCGAGCGGGGGCGAGAGCCAGGAAGAGGAGGAATGGGACTCGGATGCTGCAGGGGATGATGACGACGATGACGATGATGAAGGTGATGAAGATGACATCGAGGACGAGGAAGAAGAGGAGGAGGAGGTCGTTCCACCGCGCTCAGAAAGGCGGTCGAAGCTCGTCCACGACCCTTCGACCGAACGTGGTAAGGGGGTTGCGACTGCCACTCAGTCGACCAAGCGCCCTCGGACCACCTCTCCGGCGCCGACTGAAAAGGCGCCGAAGCAGCCCAGGGCGGCCTCATCGAAGCCGACCAAGCTCCTACCGAAGATGAAGGTGTCCATCCCCACCATATCAGGGTAATTGTGTTGCTCATATTTTCTTATTCTTGTGCGAACTTTATCTTTGGTCGACGCTGAGGTTAGTCGACTGATCCTTTGGAGTTGCAGTGCTGCTACCTCTGAGACTTCGGCCCGGGCCGATGACCACGAGATGGAGGATGCGGCAACTTCGAACCCAGGTACTGTATTCTTAACACCGTTTTTAGTCGACTGACTCGCGACCTCTGATCCTGATTCATCTTCGCAGTTCCGCCCCATACTGTTATCGATCTTCCTGACGACGACGAGGATGAAGAACTGCTGGCACGCAGGAAGAGTCGGAAAACGCCCGCCAGTAAGGTGCCTCAGGATGCGACGGCGCCTGAGACTCTGACTGTGGAGGAAGAGAACACCACTCGACACACGGTGTCCTTCGCGAATCCACTGACGAGTGCTCAGCAGCCCTCCCTCTTCACGACTCACCACGTCCCAGAGGACCAAGCTGGTGCAGCGAAGGAGGCAATACGCCAGGCGGGACTCATGATGGAGCAGCTGAAGACCATCCGGGATGCGAGCCAGGCAGCTTATGACGCCAGCTCTGCCCTCCAAAGCAATGTCCAGGTCAGTCGACTGCTGTTTGTTCTGTTGGATATGCTACCAAAAACTTTTCTTTTCCGGGATTTATATTAGTCACCCACTGGGTGTGTCGAATAAACTCCGTGCTAGCGGGGGCACGCTGAGTGCACCCGCTGGGTGTAGTCCCCAAGGCTAAGGTCGACTGCTGGCAGTCGGCCTTAGGCTTTATGATGTCAATCTTTCTGTCAGTCGACTGGTCGACTGGATTTCGCAAACCGGTGGGGGCACGCTGAGTGCACCCACTGGGTGTAGTCCCCGAGACTGTGGTCGACTGCTTGCAGTTGATCACAGTCTTAGAGAATG
>NW_025254146.1:1019-1953 GCF_018294505.1 Triticum aestivum | reverse complement strand
ACGTCGTAAAAGCTCGCATATTTGGTCCATCTGACCAATTTTCTGCGCTATTACCCACTAATTTTGAGTCCCGGGGTGATCCGCGCGTTTGGGCAACCCTGGGATCCGGTTACGGAGACGTCATCAAAACTCGTAGATTTGGTCCCTTATAGCCAGTTTTCTGTGCTATTACCCACTAATTTTAGGTCCCTGGGCCATCCCAACGTTCAGGGAACCCTCGGGGTCCGGTTACGGGGACCTCGTCAAAACTCGCATATTTGGTCCATTCTGACCAGTTTTCTGTGCTATTATCCACTAATTTTGGCTCCCGGGGAGATCCGAACGTTTGAGGAACCCTAGGGGTCGAGTTACGAGCACCTCGTTAGAATTCGCATATTTGGTCCATTATGGCAGTTTTCTGTGCTATTACCAACTAATTTTGGGTCTCGGGGCGATCCGAACGTTTGGGGAACCCCGGGCTCCGGTTACGGGGATGTCGTCAAAACTCATAGTTTTGGTCCATTCCAACCAGTTTTCTGAGCTATTACTCACTGATTTTGGTCCAAGGGCGAACCGAACGTTCGGGGAACCCCGGGGTCCGGTTACGGGGACCTCGTAAAAACCCGCACATTTGGTCCATTCTCACCAGTTTTCTGCGCTATTACCCACTAATTTTAGGTCCCGGGGCGATCCGACCGTTCGGGGAACCCCGGCGTCCGGTTATGGGGACATCGTCAAAACTCGCAGATTTGGTCCATTCTGACCAGTTTTTTGTGCTATTACTCACTGATTTTGGGTCCCGGGGAGATCCGAATGTTCGGGGAACCCCAGGGGTCCGGTTACGGGGACGTCGTCAAAACTCGCATATTTGGTCCAATCTTACCAGTTTTCTGTGCTATTACCCACTAATTTTGGGTCCCTGGGCGATCCGAATGTTCGGGGAACCTCGGGGTCC
>NW_025254146.1:0-513 GCF_018294505.1 Triticum aestivum | reverse complement strand
TTCTGAGCTATTACTCACTGATTTTGGGTCCCGGGGCGATCCGAACATTCGGGGAACCCCCAGCGTCCGGTTACGGGGACCTCGTAAAAACTTGCATATTTGGTCCATTCTCACCAGTTTTCTATGCTATTAACCACTAATTTTGGGTCCTGGGGCGATCTGATCGTTTGGGGAACCCCAGGGGTCCGGTTACGAGGACCTTGTCAAAACTCACATATTTGGTCCATTCTGGCAGTTTTCTGTGCTATTACCCACTAATTTTGGGTCCCGGGGCAATCCGAATGTTTTGGGAACCTCGGGGTCCGGTTACGGGGACGTCATGAAAACTCGTAGATTTGGTCCCTTATAGCCAGTTTTATGTGCTATTACCCACTAATTTTAGGTCTCGGGGCGGTCCGAATGTTCGGGGAACCCCGGGGTCCGGTTACGGGGACATCATCAAAACTCGTAGATTTGATCCATTCTGACCAGTTTTCTGTGCTATTACCCACTAATTTTGGGTTCCGGGGCGAT
>NW_025254145.1:0-1954 GCF_018294505.1 Triticum aestivum | reverse complement strand
AGTTTAGTCCACCGTCACAAAATGTCTAGTCCCCAATTAATTTAGTTTGATAATTTACTAATTAGTAAAGGCATTTAATTATTAGTTTTTATTACTGTTTTATTTATTTCAGTGCCATTAAATACTTTATAAAAATGTGGATTCTCCACCATAATTATTTATGCAATATTTGGCACATATAGAACATTTTAGTTTTAATGTTTGAAAACTTTTATTATTTGCCTTGATTTTGAATTTATGAATTCAGACGGGATTGAATCATCGTGAGGTTTACAACAGTAAGAGTGGTGACGTGGCATCATTAGCAGAGTTTTACTGTAGCCTAATTATCCGGGCGTCACAATTCTCCTCCACTACAAGAAATCTCGTCCCGAGATTTAGGAGCGGTTATAAGGGGGGAAGGGATCTGGTTACGAAATTCTAACGATTCTTCTCGGTCATAGTTGCTCTTCTCGAAGTGGTTGATCCAATACATTGATGTCTTCATTTTTGTGTTTCAGGTCATTAAGATGAAGTCGGCATCCTTTCTTCGGAAACTCCATCGTACTTACGAATAGGTCGCGGGGTAGATCGGAAACGACAGAATGCTATAAGGGTAATAACCTGGGATTAACCCATGAATGAGCATATGAGTACCTCTCGAGTTGAATAAATAGAACACATCGAGAGTAAAGTTGGAAGGTCCAACAAGAAGTTTTTGGCAGCCAGGCGATCGTTCAATGCCTAGTCAGAAGGTGAAAGGGGTTTCAAGCAACAGAATAATTATTGTTTCCGATGCCAGAATTGATGATCTCATCGGAAGGTGGCTCATGAATTACATACGAGTCCACGCGGGAGGAATAACTTTGGGAACAGGGGGTGTACAGGAGAGTCAGGTTTCAATCCTGTGGTACTGTGGGTTATGGGTCCACCATGTGGTTGAAAGTAGGAAGGGGGCCGACATCTTGCACGGTCATGATAGTAAGGCGTGTCAGAGGGTAGCCTGTCAGTTATGTCGGCAACAACATCGATACCAAGGGCGAGGGACGAAGAGAACCATTTTCCTGCTCGTTGAACGAGGCGGGCCAATAGGCAAAGTTCCCGTCCGTCGGTGGTTACCGAAATGTCATCCACAGTAGGAACAGGGTCTTACTGGCACGGTTGTACACTAACGTGTTTTACATAAGCAGAAGATTACTACTGCTTATATAATATAGATCACAAGAAGGGTTAAGCAAACCAAAGGAAAGGAAAGGTGATTACCAGGTTAAACAGAACAATGGAAAGGAAAATTGTGTTTAAACACATTTCGGGGGCATATCCTTCCCAAGGACAAGCAGAGCAAGATATCCATGACAGGATATAGAGTGGATAACCATTTAGGTAAGGGGAGAGGAATTTGATGACCATACCCATACAGCGGTGTTTGGATAATCGAGCAGGAAACATTTAGCATTGGGCTTCAAATGTTTTTGTTGAAAATCAGAGTACCATTGACATGCTTCGAGATAGCATTGACATGGTCTTCAGGTGAAGATCAGACTTTGGGTAACACGAAGGATCCATCAGGAATAACTTGTAGAATAAGTCTTACAATTTCCTCATGGATGAATGGATAACCTTGCTGAAAAGGAATCTATAATGATAGGTCCTCCAGCCGGGGGGGGGGGTGCTAGGCATGACATCATGTTACCGGGTCATCAAAGGATCAAGATCATAACTCTTGGAAAGTTGTCCCAGCCATCATATCTGACCGAGATTCAGATCCGATTGGTGTCATGATACCTCAGACTCAGGATGTCCGAGAATAAAAGGTGCAACACAAATAGACGAAATGACATTTCAGGATTCTCAGGAAATGAACTATGGGAGTGGGTTCCTGAAACAATAGTTCATCATTAAACCAAGGAGAGGAGGAGGTGGCTGATGGGCTCAGCGATAATCCATCGAGATTTCCAAAAGATGGATTTCCACC
>NW_025254144.1:0-1954 GCF_018294505.1 Triticum aestivum | reverse complement strand
TTTTTGGTGATGGAGAAGTATCCAAAAAAATCCCTCTACGCGGATTGCCCTTCGCGCGTCTACGGCTGTGGCCGGTGGCCTATGGGGGCTAGCATGCCGCCAAATCTTGCGTAGGCAGCCTCTCACAAGTATGGAAGTGTTGTGGCTGTTGCAAACGCCCAACACGCATGTCCGGGGTGTTCCCCCCTCATGGACGGCGCCGCCGCCGGCACCTGGAGTGGGGAAACGGACGCGTCGGGTCTACACGGAGGGGATCTTGCGGTGGGTCTGGCCCGGTTGTTGCTCCAAAGTGTTCCTATGGGCTGACCTAACACAACCGGGTGGGGACGTCCGCTGGTCAAAGCCCGTCCGTGGAAAGTCAAAGGGCTAGATCCCGTGGTCAAACGCTACAGGTTAGGCGGGACGGGGGCCCTGGGAGGGTGTAGCAATGCCACTGGAGCATCACACCGGGCCCTCATACATGCGGGGTGGTGTCGTGGCATGTCCGAAGAGGCGGCACGCGTCTCCGGGCATGTCCCCCCCTCACGGACGGCGATGACACGGTAGTAGACGTTCTGCGGTAACGATGCGGCGTGAATATTGTTAAATACTCGGAGCGTGATAAAATCATGAGTTTTTTTTGTGCACGGCGTGGGCACATGTGCTATAGGAACAATGGTGTTTTTTCATAATTTTTGGTGATGTAGAAGTATCCCAAAAATTCCCTCTACGCGGATTGCCCTTCACGCGTCTACGGCTGTGGCCGGTGGCCTACGGGGGCTAGCATGCCGCCAAATCTTGCGTAGGCGGCCTCTCACAAGTCTGGAAGTGTTGTGACAGTTGCAAACGCTCGGCACGCGTGTCCGGGGTGTGCCCCCCCATCGCGGATGGCGCCGCCGCCGGCACCTGGAGGGGGGAAACAGACGCGTCGGGTCTACACGGAGGGGATCTTGCTGTGGGTCTAGCCCGGTTGTTGCTCCAAATTGTTCCTATGGGCTGACCTAACACAACCGGGCGGGGAGGTCTGCTGGTCAAAGCTCGTCTATGCAAAGTCAAAGGGCTAGATCCCGTGGTCAAACGCTACAGGGTTAGGCGGAACGGGGGCCCTGGCGGGGGTAGCAATGCCACAGGAGCATCGCACCGGGCCCTCATACATGCGGGGTGGTGTGGTGGCATGTCCTAAGAGGCGGCACGCGTCTCCGGGGCGTGGCCCCCCCTCACGGACGGCGATGACATAGTAGTAGACGTTCTGCGGTAACGATGCGGTTTGAATATTATTAAATACTCGCAACACGATAAAATCATGAGTTTTTTTGCACGACATGGGCACACGTGCTATAGGAACGATGGTATTTTTTCATAATTTTTGGTGATGGAGAAGTATCCGAAAAATTCCCTCTACGCGGATTGGCCCTTCGCGCATCTACGGCTGTGGCCGGCGGCCTACGGGGGCTAGCATGCCGCCAAATCTTGCGTAGGCGGCCTCTCACAAGTCTGGAAGTGTTTTGACAGTTGCAAACGCCCGGCACGCATGTCCGGGGTGTGCCCCCCCCTCACGGACGGCGCCGCCGCCGACACCTGGAGGGGGGAAACGGACGCGTCGGGTCTACACGGAGGGGATCTTGCTGTGGGTCTGGCCCGGTTGTTGCTCCAAAGTGTTCCTATGGGCTGACCTAACACAACCGGGCGGGGAGGTCCGCTGGTCAAAGCCCGTTCGTGCAAAGTCAAAGGGCTAGATCCCGTGGTCAAACGCTACAGGGTTAGGCGGGACGGGGGCCCTGGGGTAGCAATGCCACCGGAGCGTCGCACCGGCCCCTCATACATGCGCGGTGGTGTGGTGGCATGTCCGAAGAGGCGGCACGCATCTCCGGGGCGTGGCCCCCTCTCACGGATGGCGATGACACGGTAGTAGATGTTCTGCGATAACGATGCGGCGTGAATATTATTAAATACTTGGAGCGCGATAAAATCATGA
>NW_025254143.1:0-1954 GCF_018294505.1 Triticum aestivum | reverse complement strand
TACTCCTCGGAGGCAGAACCTGTCGCAAAGGACATCGATACACAACATCACCAAACAATGTGCAACAATATGATGCATGCATGAAACATGGCAATATGAGTGTGTTGGGCTAATGCAACTAAAACCAGAAGGGTTTGAACAAATTTGAATCAAGGATTCAAATTTCAAATTCAAATATGGCCTTTTAAAGTGCTTTTCCTTGTTCTGCTTGAAACATCAATTTAACTTGTTTGATCATGCATGAAAATAGTACAGATGGATAGATTGGATTTTTCTGATCATTTTTCATATATAATTTGTCCAATTTGGAGTTACAGAATAAAAGTTATGAATTTTTGAAGTTTAAATAATATTCTGGAATTTCCTGATTTAAATTAAATCCAGAAATTATAATTATTGCGCCAGCATGACGTCAGCATGACGTCAGTGGTCAACTGCGGCTGTCTGGGGTCAAACCTGACGTGTGGGGGCCACACGTCAGTGACAGGGGGATTAAACTGGGTTAGTTTAATCCTAGTTAGGGGTTAGTGGCGCTGGGGCCCACTGGTCAGTGTCAGGGGTTAACTAACAGTGGTTAGCGCTAATCCTAATTAGCTACAGGGCTGGGCCCACCTGTCAGGGACTCAGGGGGGTCCTGCCGTGGTCAAAGTGGGTCAAACCCGCCGGCGACGTGACGCCGGCGAGGTCCGAGACGGTGGCGCGACGCGGGATCGCGCTACAGGGCATGGGCGAGGCCGTGCTTGGGCTCGTTGGAGAGCTCTTGCTCCCGCGCGTCGAACGGTGGTGGTGGCCGAGCCTGGGGTGGCCGGTTCCGTCGACGGCGAGCTCGTGAGCGGCGGCCGGAGTTCAGGTGCGGTCGGAGTCGGCGTTGCAGGGGGTTTGGGGAGGCGTTGGTGCGTGTTGCGTGCTCCTAGTGAGGCGTGGAGCACGATAGTGTGCTCGGTTGGGCGCTACGGTGACCGTGGCCACGACGGCGACATCGCCGGCGGCGTGGAGCTCTCGGCCAAGGTGGGCTAGGGCCTAGAGGTCGGGAGAGACCAGGGGAGAAGGGGGAAACGATCCGGGGCTCACCGCGGAGATGCAGGGATGGTTAGCGGGCTCGGGGACGCGCTGGAGACGACGAATTCGACGGCGATGATGGTCGGAGCCCGAAGAGGGGAACGGCGACGTGGCAGCGATGCAGGGCTTCCGGGGAGCTGTGGGTCGGTGGAGAGGGAAGAGGGGGTCGAGGAGGAGCTCCTGAGCTAGTCGGGGGGAGCGAGCGGTGGCCGGAGACGGCTGCTGTGGCGAACGGCGGCGACGGTGGTGTTCGGCCGTGTGAGAGAGAGAGCGAAGGAGAGAAGGGAAGAGCCGGGGAGAGTGAGAGAGAGCAGGGGGGGAGGCGTGGCGTCGTCCAGGGGCATCGAGGCGAGGAGGGGAGGGCAGGCAGGCAGGGAGAGAGGTGGCGTGGCGCGGTGGCGCGCGCGCGCGCCGGCCACACTCCCCTCCCTCTGTCGGGACGAAGACGACAGAGGAGGGAGGTGGGCTGGGCCGCCTGCTGGCTGGGCCGGCCAGCTGGATGGGCTGCACAGGGAGGAGCCCAGGTAAGCTTCTCCCTTTTATTTTTTTCTGTTTTCTAATTTCTGACATTTGTTTTGATTTAAATAATATATTAAATCATTTATTTAACTTATGCCAATTTTTGCAGGGGCTAGATATATTATTCCAGAGCTCCTTTATAATTGGCATAATATTTGGACATATATTAATATATATAGAAATATATTTCCAATGCAAATATTTATGCATTAATTCCAAATGCCCAAAATAAATGTCCATGAGTCACTAAAAATATTGGTTTGATTTTTATCTCTGTCCAATATTTTCAGAGAGCAACATGAGCATTTTCTTGGACCCTTTTGGAGAAATTTTTATTTGGGTCATTTTCAAAATGATTCTGAGGGTTTCACAGATC
>NW_025254142.1:0-1954 GCF_018294505.1 Triticum aestivum | reverse complement strand
TAAATTCTAGTAAATCCAAAACTCGTCTGAATTTCATGAAACTTGACATGCCATCATGGAGCGGCATCAACATGCCGTGGTAAAAAATTTGTCCCATTTGGGGCAGGTTTGGGTATATGCTTCTCACAAACAAGAGCTTCTCACAACAAGCATGATGGTTTCGGTAGGGAACGTCCCAACTTTGGGGACGAAACGATATCCATTGCCTCTTATTGCTTTCAAAAAATTTCTCGTGTCAACGTAGAGCAACAGGAGTGCAGTTGTGATTTTTTGGGGTTCGTTTGGACATTTTTATGCATTAACGGAGTTTTGAATGCATTCATGTGCATAATTCAAATTGGAACTACATGCACATGCTCTAATGCATATAAATTGGTTGAAAATTCAAATATGTGTCGTTGGTTGCATGCTTAGGTCCCATGCAAGAAATGGGAATGAATGTCAAACACCCTGCCACCGTCACTCGGCCTCAAACATTGAGATACCTGTTTTTAAATTCTAGATAATCCAAAACTCGTCTAAAATTCATGAAACTTGGCATGCTATCATGGAGCGCTATCAACATGCCGTTGTAAATTTTTTGTCCCATTTGGGGCAGGTTTGGGTATATGCTTCTCACAAACTAGAGCTTCTCACAACAAGCATGATGGTTTCGGTAGGGAACGTCCCACCTTTGGGGACGAAACGATATCCATTGCCTCTTATTGCTTTCGAAAAAATTCTCGTGTCAACGTAGAACAACAGGAGTGTTGTCTCAATTTTTGTGATTTTTCGGGGTTCGTTTGGACATTTTATGCATTAACTGAGTTTTCAATGCATTCATGTGCATAATTCAAATGTGAACTACATGCACATGCTCTAATGCATATAAATAGGTTGAAAATTCAAATTTGTGTCGTTGGTTGCATGCTTAGGTCCCATGCAAGAAATGGGAATGAATGTCAAACACCCTGCCACCGTCACTCGGCCGCAAGCATTGAGATACCTGGTTTTTAAATTCTAGTAAATCCAAAACTCGTCTGAATTTCATGAAACTTTGCATGCTATCATGGAGCGGCATCAACATGCCATGGTAATTTTTTTGTCCCATCTGGGGCAGGTTTGCGTATATGCTTCTCACAAACCAGAGCTTCTCACAACAAGCATGATCGTTTCGGTAGTGAACGTCCCACCTTTGGGGACGAAACGATATCCATTGCCTCTTATTGCTTTCAAAAAAATTCTTGTGTCAACATAGAACAACAGGAGTGTTGTGTCAATTTTTGTGATTTTTGGGGTTCGTTTAGACATTTTTATGCATTAACTGAGTTTTCAATGCATTCATGTGTATAATTAAAATTTGAACTACATGCACATGCTCTAATGTATATAAATTGGTTGAAAATTCAAACCTATGTCCTTGGTTGCATGCTTAGGTCCCATGCAAGAAATGGGAATGAATGTCAAACACCCTGCCACCATCACTCGGCCGCAAACATCTAGATACTTGGTTTTTCAATTCTTGTAAATCCAAAACTCGTCTGAAACTCATGAAACTTGGCATGCAATCATGGAGCGGCATCAACATGCCATGGTAAATTTTTTGTCCCATTTGGGGCAGGTCTGGGTATATGCTTCTCACAAACCAGAGCTTCTCACAACAAGCATGATGGTTTCGGTAGGGAACGTCCCACCTTTGGGGACGAAACGCTATCCATTGCCTCTTATTGCTTTCAAAAAATTTCTCGTGTCAACGTAGAACAACAGGAGTGTTGTGTCAATTTTTGTGATTTTTCGGGGTTCGTTTGGACATTTTTATGCATTAACTGAGTTTTCAATGCATTCATGTGCATAATTCAAATTTGAACTACATGCACATGCTCTAATGCATATAAATTGGTTGATAATTCAAATCTGTGTCGTTGGTTGCATGCTTAGGTCCCATGCAAGAAATGGGAATGAATGTCAAACACCC
>NW_025254141.1:0-1954 GCF_018294505.1 Triticum aestivum | reverse complement strand
GCGCCAAGGAGGAGGAGTGCAGCGAGGCAGCCCAGGAGCGTGATGTTGTCAAAAGGAAGGTCTTCCCTTTATCTTTGAAGGGAGATGCATTGACATGGTATAGGCTATGTGATGATACGAGATCTTGGAATTATAAGTGATTGAAGCTGGAATTTCACCAGAAGTTCTATCCTATGCATCTTGTTCATCATGATCGTAATTACATATATAATTTCTGGCCTCGCGAAGGAGAAAGCATCGCTCAAGCTTGGGGGAGGCTTAAGTCAATGTTATATTCATGCGCCAATCATGAGCTCTCTCGGGAAATGATTATTTAGAACTTTTATGCTTGGCTTTCTCTTGATAATCGCAACCTGCTCGGTACTTCCTGTGCTGGTTCTTATATGCTGAAGACTATTGATTTCAAATGGGACTTATTGGAAAGAATTAAATGCAACTCCGAAGATTGGGGTTCCGACGATGGTAAGGAGTCAGGTATGACACCTAAGTTTGATTGTGTTAAATCTTTTATGGATACCGATGCTTTTCATGGATTTAGCGCTAAGTATGGACTTGACTCTGAGATAGTAGCGCCTTTCTGTGAATCTTTTGCTACTCACGTTGATCTGCCTAAAGAGAAGTGGTTTAAATATAATCCTCCTATTGAAGTGAAAGTAGTTGCACCTATTACAGTTGAAGAAAAGTGATGAGGACATGACTACCTTGGATACGACCAAAAATATTGCATACATGCATATTTGTCAGGTGATTTCTAATGCAAACTATTCAATAATCTATTTATGTTATCCAGAGCAAAAATACTTCACACACTTTTGTGTTTTGTCTAATTGCAGGTGTATGGGACATTTGTACAATCCACATATGAAGATAAGGGAAAAGGAGATGTTTAGGTTGTGTTCAAAAAGTCCTCTCACGTCACTTTTGTGCCAAGAGAAGATAGAGTCCAAGTCTCTCACGTTCTGAATTTAGATTCGGACTGCACAGACATACCTGACTCAAAACGCCAACAACTTTTTCATACGGACTCCGAATTGGGTGATTCTTTCTTTGTTGAAAACTAGATTTCGTGCTCTTTCCAACCCAATTGGATTCACCTTCAAATTCGTCCGGAGCGTTGAGTTACGGACGAAACAATCTGAGGTTGCAGCAGAATCCGAGTCAAACTACAAGCCAAAGGTGTTGCATCACCTCCACTTGGGCCCATGAGCCTTGTACGACCTAGGGTTAGTTTTAGGCTGCCTTGGGACGTCCTCCCACCTCCTTGGCCGCCACCCCTTGCTCCTATATAAGTAGATCCATCTAGTAGCTTTTTGCTGGGGTTTTGTTTTGATTAAAAGTTCGCCATAGCTGCAACTTCGCGTACTTCATTTGTGTTCAACGACCAGACAAAGGCGTCATAGAACCCCACCTTGATCAATAAAGCTTTCATCTTATATTCACAATATCCAGATTGCAATCTTAGTTTCTTGCTTGTTCTTCGTTTGCTCGCAGGAAACAGACCCTCGTGGTCAGGTTGATCGTGCTCCGGCGTGGTCAATAACCTCTCGGAGTTGGTTTAGCGATTGCTAAGGCGCGACGTCCTCGCACGTTCGTAGTCGGATCGTCAAAGTCGACTTCCACCAAAGCGAAATCCACCATCTCATCGAAAGACGGGACACCTCCGCCTCTATCAAGTGGTATCAGTTTTCAGGTTACTCGGTGAGAATTTCCAGTTTTCCTAGATTAGGTTTATCTTCTTACCTATTGTCCAAGAAAAATCCATAAAAAAGAGTTAGATCTATTCATCCTTTGTCCTAGCCAGACTGAGCCTTTGCAATTTTCTTTTCATTGTTTGCATTATTGAATTATCGGTTGCATCGCCGTGTCGAGTTGCTGGTCTTAGTGTCTAGTTCCTTTAGAGTTTCGAGTTCTGTTCACATTAGTCACGCAGCCGCTGCATCATTATCCCATCCGC
>NW_025254140.1:0-1954 GCF_018294505.1 Triticum aestivum | reverse complement strand
CACATGTACCTTTTATCCACCATTATATGCATCGATATGACTTAAGTTTTGGCCAAGCTGGGTTGCCTGGCTCCTGTGCTTACCCCTACGTTCCCGATTGTTCGGCTAGGAGGTAAAGGGAGCACCTCTGCGATTGCTACTGCCGGGTCAGCCGGATGTGTACCTCAGACTGGGTGAAGCCAAAAGCTAGCGTTCTTAAGGGAATATTCGGTCGGTGACTTAAAAGATGATTTTTTATCCACTTATTTATCTGCCCCCAGATGTTTTCTGCTTTATTCGCAGTCCAGACATGCACTTTAGGGCATGCCAACCCCAGCGGAAAGGAACCCTTAACGGAACTATTCTCCCTGGAAGATGTTTCTTACCAACCATGTAATATAACATAACTAGTTGGGCACTTGTCTGATAAAGCACTGATGACCCCTACGCCTGGTCTCCATGCATACCCCGGTTGTTTTATAGCTGAGAGGGTATTCGGACACACTCCGGACTCTAGGGTCCTGAGGTCGAAGCGAAAAGGTCGGCAAAGACAAACGATCTACAATCCGGCTAGAAGGCATTTTGTATGTCATTTTACAATACATTGTCAAATCGACTGATTGTATTCTTCTTCAATCCCGTCTAACAGGCTGTCTAATTTACAGTCCTGTTGGGAACATTTTGTGGCCAACTCAACTTGGCCGTATACTAAACTCACAGGGATCTCCTTCCCATCGGGCCCCACAGGTCCGACTTCGGCCATGTGGTTGGGATCCACCTTCTTGTACCGCGTCTTTACCATGGCCCAGGCCTCCCTGGCACCTTGGCGGCAGGCCGAAATCTTCCATACATGGAAGCGCTGCCGCACTCCTTGCAGCTTCTCCGCAAGCTCCCCAAGACCCTCAGGTACGGAGAGGGCTGGCCATAACGCCTGGATGATGCCGCTCATAGCCTGCCGAACTCGTTCGATCAGTTGCAACAATTCGGGAAGTTGGTCACCCGTTGTTACGGGCATCTCCTCCTCAGGGCGACCTGTGAGCATACCTACAGATATATTCTGTCAAATCGACTTCCTCGCCGAACTCTTCTTTTCAAAGGAGCTCGCTCAAGCACTTACTATATATGCCACGACGAAGCCGTTGATTCTCCTTAACGGAGCCTGACAGCTCGGCCCGAACGCCTTTCAGCTCTTCTCCAAGCTGGGCATGGGCATCCTGGAGCTTGTTCCTTTCATGCTGCACCTTATGCAGCACCCTCTCGCCGGCCTTTAGTTGGCGCAGAAGTTCTTGCCTGTCCGGATCTTGTCCGGCAGCACCTGCAATGTCGCTTTTAGACTTGCGCAACTGCCTAATGCTACTCATCTTTCTAAACAAATGCGTTACCAGGAGAGGTCCTTGCGTTTCCTCCTGCGCCAGAATATGCGGCCTCAAGTTGGGCCTTGCACTCTTGCAACTCCTGAGACAGTCGGGTATTCTTCTCGGTAAGATCCTGCAGTTCATATGATCCTTAAATCAGTTAATATAACTACTTTAAGTCTCGGGGGCTACTGGCATATACAACTATTAAAATTCTCTCACCCGTATGTCTTTTACATACTGCTCCGTGGCTCTGGTGAAACTATCTTGAGCAGCACAAAGGTGCGCGTCCCCCGTGTTAAAGGCATTCAACGCCTCGGGGGAGAAGCACGCATCATGAAATACTGTCCGGCGGCGCCTGTGATTCAGGGCACTCTCCACCTCAGACTTGGTGGCGGATAGTCTGTCGGCATCCTCTGTCGGAGGAATGTCCGGCTCGCGCCTTGCGCTCGCCTCCCCCTCCTGACTAGGTGCAGGAGCCCGGCTGGTAGAGGTTGGATTGACAACTTTCACACCTACAGTCCGGCGGATGCTTCTTTCCCTATAAAAGTCATGAGCACTCAAACGCTTCCTAGGAACATTGCTCTAAATACTGAATTGTGAGCTATACCTTTGCGGCG
>NW_025254139.1:0-1954 GCF_018294505.1 Triticum aestivum | reverse complement strand
TGCGATTATCCACTTTAATACTTTAATACTGATTTCAGTACTGAAAACAAAATGACGATCACCCGACTCACTTCTATATCACTAATTTTGGTATAAATTTTATTATTGCGATTATCCATGTTAGTATTTCAGTATTAATTTGAGTACTCAAAAATAGGTTGACTAACACCTGACTCGGTTCTATATCACTAATTTCAGTACTAAAACTTAGTATAGTGATTATCCACATTAATATTTAATATTGAAAACCGCACCACGATGACCCGACTCGATTGTATATCACTAATTGCGGTACTAAAATTCAGTACTGATTTGAATACTGAACTAGATCACCAAGATGACCCGACTATGTTAATATTTCAGTACTGATTTCAAAACTGAACTAGATCACCAAGATGACCCGACTATGTTTTACATCACTCATTTCGGTACTACATTTCAGTATTGCGATTATCCACTTTAATACTGATTTCAGAACTGAAAAACAAAACGACGATCACCCGACTCACTTCTATATGACTAATTTCGGTATAAATTTTACTATTGCGATTATCCATGTTAGTATTTCAGTATTAATTTGAGTACTAAAAAATAGCTTGACTAACACCTGACTCGGTTCTATATCAATCATTTCAGTACTAAAACTTAGTATTGTGATTATCCACGTTAATATTTAATATTGAAAACCGCACCACGATGACCCGACTCGATTGTATATCACTAATTTCGGTACTAAAATTCAGTGTTCTCATTATCCACGTTAATATTTCAGTACTGATTTCAATAATGAACTAGATCACCAAGATGACCCGACTATGTGCTATATCACTCATTTCGGTACTGAAATTCAGTATTGCGATTATCCACCTTAATATTTCAATACTGATTTCAGTACTGAAATACAAAACGAGATCACCCGACTCACTTGTATATCACTAATTTTGGTACTAGAATTCAGTATTGTGATTCTTCACGTTAATTTTTCAATACTGATTTCAATACTAAAAATAGCAGTAGGATGACCTGACTCAGTTTTATATAACTAATTTCGGTATAAAATTCAGTATTGCGGTTATCAATGTTAATATGTCGGTATTGATTTGAGTACTAAAAATAGCATGACTAACACCTCACTCTGTTCTATATCAGTAATTTTGGTATTAAAACTCAGTATTATGATTATACATGTTAACATTTCCGTACTGACTTCAATACTGAAATACGGCACCACGATGACCCGACTCGGTCGTGTATCACTAATTTCAGTACTAAAATTTAGTATTGTGATTATCCACATTAATATATCAATATTGGTTTCAATACTGGAATATAAAATGACGATCATCACACTAATTTGTATATCACTAATTTTGGTATTAAAATTCAGTATTGCGATTATCCACTAATATTTCAATACTGATTTCAAGACTTAAAAACAAAACGATGATCACGAGACTTAGCTGTATATCACAAATTTGTTACTAATATTCGGTACTGCGATTATCCATGTAAATATTGCAGTATTGATTTCAGTACTGAAAAACAGCTGGATGAACGCATGACTCAATTCTATATCACTAATTTTGGTACTAAAATATAGCATTGAGATTAACCACGTTAATATTTCAATACTGAAAAACAGCACAACGATGACCCGACTGAGTTGTAAATTTCTAATTTTGGTACTATAATTCAGTATTGTGATTATCCACCTTAATATTTCAATATTGATTTCAGTACTGAAATATAGCACCAAGATGACCCGACTATGTTTTACATCACTCATTCGGTACTAAAATTCAGTATTGCGATTATGCACTTTAATACTTTAATACTGATTTCAGTACTGAAAAACAAAACGACGATCACGCGACTCACTTCTATATCATTAATTTCGGTATAAATTTTACTATTGCGATTATCCATGTTAGTATTTCAGTATTAATTTGAGTAC
>NW_025254138.1:0-1954 GCF_018294505.1 Triticum aestivum | reverse complement strand
AACGTATGTTGTTATGCGGTCTCACCGATAAAGATCTTCGTAGAATATGTGGGAGCCAATATGGGCATCCAGGTCCCGCTATTGGTTATTGACTGGAGACATGTCTCGGTCATGTCTACATAGTTCTCGAACCCGTAGGGTCCGCACGCTTAAAGTTACGATGACAGTTTTATTATGAGTTTATGTATGTTGATGCACCGAAGGAGTTCGGAGTCCCGGATGAGATCGGGGACATGACGAGGAGTCTCGAAATGGTCGAGACGTAAAGATCGATATATTGGACGACTATATTCGGACTTCGGAAAGGTTCCGAGTGATTCGGGTATTTTTCGGAGTACCGGAGAGTTACGGGAATACGTATTGGGCCTTATTGGGCCATACGGGAAAGAAGAAAAAGGGCCTCAAGGGTGGCCGCACCCCTCCCCTTGGTCTGGTCCGAATTGGACTAGGGAAGGGGGCGCCCCCTTCCTTCATTCTCTTTTTCCCTTCCTCTTTTCCTATTCCATATGGGAGGTGGAATCCTACTAGGACTAGGGAGTCCTAGTAGGACTCCACACTTGGTGCGCCCCCTCCTAGAGCCGGCCTCCTCCTCCCTTGCTCCTTTATATACGGGGGCAGGGGGGCACCCCAGACACACAACAACTGATCCTTGAGATCTCTTAGCCGTGTGCGGTGCCCCCCTCCACCATATTACACCTCGATAATACCGTTGCGGAGCTTAGGCGAAGCCCTGCGCCGGTGGAACATCATTATCGTCACCACGCCGTCGTGCTGACGAAACTCTCCCTCAACACTCGGCTGGATCGGAGTTCGAGGGACGTCATCGAGCTGAACGTGTGTAGAACTCGGAGGTGCCGTGCGTTCGGTACTTGATCGATCGGATCGTGAAGACGTACGACTACATCAACCGCGTTGTGATAACGCTTCCGCTGTCGGTCTACGAGGATACGTGGACAACACTCTCCCCTCTCGTTACTATGCATCACCATGATCTTGCGTGTGCGTAGGAAATTTTTTGAAATTACTACGTTCCCCAACAATGGTATCAGAGCCAGGTTTTATGCGTTGATGCTATGCACGAGTAGAACACAAGTGAGTTGTGGGCGATATAAGTCATACTGCTTACCAGCATGTCATACTTTGGTTCAGCGGTATTATGAGATGAAGCGGCCCGGACCGACATTACGCGTACGCTTACGTGAGACTGGTTTCACCGTTCGGAGCACTCGTTGCTTAAAGGTGACTGGCGGGTGTCTGTCTCTCTCACTTTAGTTAAACCGAGTGTGGCTACGCCCGGTCCTTGCGAAGGTTAAAACAGCACCAACTTGACAAACTATCGTTGTGGTTTTGATGCGTAGGTAAGAACGGTTCTTGCTAAGCCCGTAGCAGCCACGTAAAACTTGCAACAACAAAGTAGAGGACGTCTAACTTGTTTTTGCAGGGCATGTTGTGATGTGGTATGGTCAAGACATGATGTGATATAATGTGTTGTATGAGATGATCATGTTTTGTAACTGAGTTATCGGCAACTGGCAGGAGCCATATGGTTGTCGCTTTATTGTATGAGATGCAATCGCCATGTAATAGTTTTACTTTATCACTAAGCGGTAGCGATAGTCGTAAAAGCAATAAGTTGGCGAGACGACAACGATGCTACGATGGAGATCAAGGTGTCGCGCCGGTGACGATGGTGATCATGACGGTGCTTCGAAGATGGAGATCACAAGCACGGTGCTTCGAAGATGGAGATCACAAGCACAAGATGATGATGGCCATATCATATCACTTATATTGATTGCATGTGATGTTAATCCTTTATGCATCTTATCTTGCTTTGATTGACGGTAGCATTATAAGATGATCTCTCACTAAAATTTCAAGATAAAAGTGTTCTCCCTGAGTATGCACCGTTGCAAAAGTTCTTCGTGCTGAGACACCACGTGTTAATCGGGTG
>NW_025254137.1:0-1954 GCF_018294505.1 Triticum aestivum | reverse complement strand
TTATGCTTTGTGTAACTTGCATGTCATATCTTATTGATCTGACATGTGATCAAAGCTAGCCTCGAAAAACGCATAGCTAAAACAAAGGCAATACTATCAACTGCATAGGAGCCTCAGCCAGGACTGGAGCAGCATCGTAGCAGCGAGGTTTTTGGGTGGGAAATGTGCACGATTTCAGTGGACGCGAGGGGTGGGATGCTACTTCAACAAGTGAATCAAGTGGCGGCGCACGCGGGGTGAGCGGTGGTGCAGAGCAGCCAGGAGTGAGGAGGGTGGGCGGCCACACGGCGTGGTGGGAAGGGGCGGTTGGCGTGACTTGTCGCTGTCCACCAACCAAGCCCGGCTCACACCCAAACTGGAATGATAGCCCAGCCGGGCATGCTTCTAGTGCACTACTGCTCTTGATTTGTGTTTCAAAACTCGATAAAAATTGGACGCTCATAACTGGCGAACATTCGCCAGGAAGTGTGGCACACGTGAACGTTTAAGGTGGCATTTTCTTCAGAGCGACATGTCAGTTTTTCAGAGAACGCATTTTTTGTTCAAAAACTGCCGTCGCTTAATTTTTCTTCTCTACTAAAATTGACATCAAATGGCGTTCAGTTGCCACCCCTCTCCCAGCAAATGTCAGCTGGGTAACATTACCAAAAAATTAGGCTAATGATTTACATCGGCAGGCCGGCCGAAGCATTCCGCCGGCCGCACGCAGGCCATCGGATCAAAGAAGATCCTCCGGCAACAGACCCTCACGCGTCGCAATTCTCCTTCAACCTTATATATTCCCCCGCCAATCATTTTTTTATTTCTTCTTCATTGACGAGTACACAAATCAAGAACAGAAAACCGTGGCTTGTCACAGACTAACCAATTTTTATACATCATTTCAGTTCTTTTTCCATGAATAATACGTATATATTTGAAGGCCCCAAGCTCAAATTTGATACTATTCTGTGCTTAGCAAATATGATTTTTCAAGGATATTTTAGACTTAAAATATGTGTGGCGGGCATCATGTAGCTCCCGTCACTGCAAACATTTAGAAATTTAAAAAAAAATTGGTGCGGGTTGCCGAAATAATGTCATGGCGGTCATATTTTTTTTGCCCATCACTGATACGTAACAAATTAGTGCCGGGCACTCCGCTGGTGACCACCAGTGCTGTTTTTATCCCGTGGTCAAATTTGGAAGAATTTATGACTGACGGGTAAGAGGTTTGCACCCGCCACTATTGTGCGTGGTGCTCTAAAAATCCACGTCCTCGTACTTGCACCTCGGGTTCCATATCGTTCCCAAACCTGTACCCACCCGGGTGCGGGTAATACTCGCAGGTAAAAATACATGCTTCTCAGTGCACCTGTACCCGGCCGGGTGCGGGTAATACTCGCAGGTAAAAATACATACTTCTTAGTGCTTCTGTACCCGGCCGGGTGCGGATAATACTCACGGCTAAAAATGCATGCTTCGTAGTGTTGGAGCTTTCGGTCAAGCTTCACACGATCACTACTGGCAAAAGGTCTATAGATGGGCTCAAATTAGTGGCCGGCATAGACAGATACCCGCCACTGCTATTTTAGAAACTAACAATCACGGGTAAAAATATGCTCTCCACTGCTCTATGCAGGGGAAATATCTGGTGCACCGGAACTTATGATGCTACTGGTGCACCGAACTCATGTTGCGTTTTTAAAGTGCTCAAAAAATTATGAATTTTTTTAGCACATTCACATAACATCAATGTAGGTTGCCATAAAATTTTAAGTCAAAACTCAAAACATAACTCAAAAAATAAAAATGACAAGTTCAACACAAAATAGTACGTAAAATAACTTGGGCTTTAGATTTGGCCCATTATCACACTAATGTCAAATTTGTCATTTTTGTATCTAAAAAAATGTTTTAAATTTTGATACGAAATTTTGTGACATGCTAGATTCTTTTATAGATTTTTTAAAAT
>NW_025254136.1:0-1954 GCF_018294505.1 Triticum aestivum | reverse complement strand
CGACGTCCGCCTCGACTCGCGTAACCCTAAGATAGACAGGGTGGCAGTGGTGTCATGTGCTCGTCTCGGCGTCCGTCGTCGCTACCGCGACGTCGTCCGCCTCGACTCGCGTAACCCTAAGATAGACAGGGTGGCTGTGGTGTCACGTGCTCGTCTCGGCGTCCGTCGTCGCTACCTCGACTCGCGTTACGCTAAGATAGGGTGGTAGTGGTGTCACGTGCTCGCTACCGCGACGACGTTCGCCTTTATTAAAACTCAATGATGTTCAGAATACAAATAATGTTTGGTAAACACCCTAGCCACATGTGGTGACCAACTGGGAGTGAAACAACGGCCATCACCAAATCATGAGCTTCAAAGTTATACTCCCTATACTCAAACATAAAAGTAACGTTCCTAAAGTCATTGCTTCGATGCTTGATATCATTGATCACCGTTGCATAAACTGTGGTTGCCTCCATGTTGCTATTCATCACTACCTAAGACGGGCGATAACCAGGCTTCGGATGTTTACATCCTTTGCTTTTTTTTTGAGTAACGTTTACATCCTGATAGCTCCTATTGGGCGCTTTAAGCGCCGCTCAGACAAACCGGCGCCCGCTACAGTATCTAGTGGGCCGGCCCATGAACGGAATAGGCAGCGAATAGTCTAGCGAAAAAACCCAGCAAAAAATTGATAGTTCAGGGATTCGAACTAGCGCCGCAATATTGGAAGTTGGGTGTAGCTAACCACCACGCCTTCGGGATGCAAGCGGTTTGTGGCAACGTACAATCTTTAAGAAACATCGTAAGAGTCCTATTAATCTATTACGTACTACACACTAGCACCCAGATTTTTGAATTATTTTGGAGAATTTGTTTTTCCGTAAAAAAAGTTCATCAATTTTTGAAACAAGTTCACGAATTTGGAAAAAAGTTCATCGATTTTGAAAAAAAGTTGATCGAATTTTAAAAAAAGTTCATTGAATTCGAAAAAAGTTCACCGAATTAGAAAAAAAGTTCACCGAGTTTGCAAAAAGTTCAATAAATTTCAGATAAGTTCATCAAATTTGAAAAAAAAGCACCGATTTGGAAAAGTTCATCGAATTTGAAAAAAGTTCATTGGTTTTGAAAAAAGTTCACCAAATTAGAAAAAAAGTTCACCGAGTTTGAAAAAAGTTCATAAAATTTGAAAAAAGTTCATCGAATGTAAAAAAAAGTCCACCAAATTCGAAGAAAATACTCAAACTGAAAAATTCATCAATTTGGAAAAAGTTCGCGCATTTAAGAAAATGAAGAAAGGGAAAAGTAAAGTAAAAGAACAAGAAAAAGGAAATAGTTCCGTCAACTCAAGGGAATAAAAAGGGGAAAGGAATTATGTTTACACATTGCATCGAGGTGGCCTAGTGGTTACACGGGTGTGCTTTGAATCGAGAAGTCTCGAGTTCGAGACCAGGCGGCGCCTTTTTTTGACATTTAACAGAAAAAGCAAAGAATTAAATGGGCCAGCCCAGCACGGAGGGGGGGTGTGCGCCCTGTAATAACATGTATGCCTGTAACGGGCGCCACGGGCGCCAAATAGGAACCAGATTACATCCTTTGCTAACGCTAAGACTTCATTACACGCCGCGAGTCCTACTAGGGCTTGCCTGCAGGGAGCAGGTATTGGACCGGCCCAGTAGCCACGGCGTCATATCGCGTTTTTTTCTTTAGTTTTGTATTCACATTTTTATTTTTCATTTTCGTTTTATTTATATAGATCTTGTTTAAAATTTACAAATATTTGAAATATTTTTATATTACAAAAAATACTTTACATAAAATTTATAAAATTCTAATAGTGCATTTATAAAAATATTAAATGTGTATAGAAAATTGTTTTTGATATATATAGAAAATGTACAATGTGAATTAGAAGATGTATAAAATGTTAATACTTTTTCTGAAAAATTTAATCCTGTGTATGAAAAATATT
>NW_025254135.1:0-1954 GCF_018294505.1 Triticum aestivum | reverse complement strand
TTTTTTTTCTAAATGAATTGCCATTATTTGTTTTTTACTTTATGCTTTACAATGCACAACCCCATGAATCTTAACATTTTTATAAAACTAATTGATTTTGAATGAGATGAACTATAAGAACTAAACGAACATCTACATCATGCATATATGACTCAAAGTTTTACATGCTATAGTGTGTATTTATTCATAATTTGGTTTCAAAATCTCATGCATTCAATGCATCATTGCCTTTCGGTCGAACCTATGTCCACAATTTTTTGTACGTACTATATCTCCACTGATCCCCGAACCAAAAATGCTGCCTCGTTCCCGTAAAACCAAGCGGCCCACACATGCGTCGACTTGAACCCGTTTACTACGACGTGGCCCCACACACCATAGTACTCCTACAAACCCTACCGCCGCACTCATCATTGGTTTTCTTCAAGAGGACGAGGGAGAAGCCGATTTGTAGTGGAGGCGCTTTCAAAAAAAAGGATATGTAGTGGAGGCCCCTACCCTAGGGTGCCCTAGGTAGCTGCCGCACGCATCATTGTTTTCTATTTTCTTTATGCTCTTGCGCCCTAGAGTGAAATGATGGTTGCTTCGTCCGTCCAGCTTAATGCGGGCCCTAGAGTGAAATGATGGTTGCTTTGTCCGTCCAGCTTAATGCGGGAAAGGTGGGGCTTTGTGATTTGACCCCTCATTGCTCATTTTCTACTACTGCGGCACTACGACCGGGGTGCCTCCAGTTCCAACCGCTGCTCCGAACTCTAATTTGGTGCATCGCACGTGGAACAAGACGGTGGATGAGCCACATGTCGACCAAAGGGGTCCTGTTAAGTGTGTCGCCATTTCGTGTGCGGACTGACCCTGCTTGAGTTGCTACGCCAACACGATAGGAGCAGCCTACCACTTGGTTTTGCTCCTTGGTGAATCCCGACTATATTGATCTAAAAAGATATGTGCTGAACTACCCTCTCTATCTTGTTTTTTTTATTTTTAGGAGTCTCGGTTTATAGGGCGTGCATGTAGTTCTAGGTCATCCATTTGACTAACTAAATATGAGTTACTAGTATGTCACAAAAAGTACTACTATATCATTGGATTCTTAAGCGGATGTAGTTGTATTTAAAAGTCGAGGGCGGGGCTTTTCCTGCACGGTAGTTGAGGCAGTTCTGCCTAGTCGGTTCGACAGAGACGCGAGAAGACGAGGGAGTAGGCTGTTGCAAACGTAGGGCTGTGTGATTTGACAGCGAGCTACTGCTGGACAGGTGGGGCCCCGTGATTTGACTTGCCATTATCATTTAAACTGCGGCGCTATGACCAGCGTGAGTCTCCCGATTCCTGACCACCTCCATACAGGTGCCTCTCCCAATGCTCCACCATGTAGTAGAGACGGGCTCTTGCATGAGAGCCCACTTCTCCACTTTTTCCTTTCCTCTCTTTCCTCCACATATGCAAAAATGCCATGTAAAGCGCACTATTGTACTTACTTTTACTTGCTCCTACAGGCGCTAAGCTTGCCACATAGGCATAAAGTCTGATGTGGCAAGTTAATCAAGAAGAGAGAGACTAGTGTGGTGACCCAAGGAAGAAACGTTGCTAAGCACATGTACCTAGGTGAAAAGACAATTTTGAGTCTATAGCTAATTAAATGAAGCAAACTTAGCAACACCATTTCATTGGAAGAGGTCACTCCTTGGCAAATGCAATCTATCTATCTATACCTATACTAATTACAGACTCCCAAGAAATTACCACGTTAATTAAAAATTACCGGCCGTTCATCTAATGGGACCGATTTATAACGGTGTAGATCTATCCACATAATCCTTGCAATCTAAGAAAAAACAGACATAACGTTGCTTTAAAAAACAAAATCTAGGCTCACGTAAAAATACGAATCTAGGCTAAGGTAAAAAAAACAATGGAGGCTAGCCATAACAAAAACCAATCTATCGTACTACTACTA
>NW_025254134.1:0-1954 GCF_018294505.1 Triticum aestivum | reverse complement strand
GCACGAGAAAATGAAGTACTTTCAAGGACTGCCATAGAATGGACAGATGCTCACTAAGACGGTCATAATTTTGTCATTAGGAGTCCGTGTTGGACCGATAAGTACTCAAACTGCTCGCGGCGAGCGCGCGAATCCAAAGAAATACTCCTCGCTTGCGCCAGGAGGCCCGGAGTACCCTCAAATTCAGCCTTAAGCAGGACTTTTTGGCCCTGAAAGTCAAAGAACATCATTCGTCGCTATTTTTTAGACAAGTTTCTTAACCAATTGGCACTTCCTTTTGAAGGAAATTTGAGAGATTATGTTGCTTATAGACATTAGCCCCCCTGTTAGGGACAAACTACCTTTCTGTAGATGCTCTATGTTCCAGGCAATCTCATTTGGCCGTAAATTGAAGAAAATCCAGCGGCTATATGACTTATTCTCCTTGTTTTCGCCGGATGGCATGCTGTAACTCATGCGCGTGAAAGCCAAGAACTACAGGGCATTCCTGGCTTCAGTCAATATATATGTGGAAACGACATCTCCAATGTAGAGGACAAGAAATTTTGGGGCAGTCAGGCAAAAAGCGCACGAGAGAATGAAGTACTTTCAAGGACTGCCACAGAATGGACAGATGCTCACTAAGACGGTCATAATTTTGTCATTAGGAGTCTGTGGCGGACCCATAAGTACTCAAACTGCTCGCGTCGAGCGCGTGAATCCAAAAAAACTCCCCGCTTGCGCCAGGAGGTCCGGAGTACCCTCAAATTCAGGCTTAAGCAGGACTTTTTGGCCCTGAAAGTCAAAGAACATCATTCGTCGTTATTTTTCAGACAAGTTTCTAAACCCATTAGCACTTTCTTTTGAAGGGAATTTGAGAGATTATGTTCCTTATAGACATTAGCCCCCCTGGTAGGGACAAACGTACCTTTCTGCAAATGCTTTATGATCCGGGCAATCTCATTTGACCGTGAATTGAAGAAAATCCAACGGCTATATGCCTTATTCTCCTTGTTTTCGCCGGATGGCATGCTGTAACTCATGCGCGTGAAAGCCAAGAACTAAAGGGCATTCCTGGCATCGGTCAATATATATGTGGAAACGATATCTCCACTATAGAGGACAAGAAATTTTGGGGCAGTCAGGCAAAAAGCGCATGAGGAAATGAAGTACTTTCAAGGACTGCCATACAATGGACAGATGCTCACTAAGATGGTCATAAATTTGTCATCAGGAGTCTGTGTCGGACCCATAAGAACTCAAACTGCTCGCGGCAAGCGCGTGAATCCAAAAAAACTCCCCGCTTGCACCAGGAGGCCCGGAGTACCCTAAAATTCAGCCTTAAGCAGGACTTTTTGGCCATGAAAGTCAAAGAACATCATTCATCGCTGTTTTTCAACCAAGTTTCTGAACCCATTGGCATTTCCTTTTGAAGGAAATTCGAGAGATTATGTTGGTTATAGACACTAGCCTCCCTGGTAGGCAAAATGTACCTTTCTACAGATGCTCTATGCTCCAGGCAATCTCATTTGGCCGTAAATTGAAGAAAATCCAGTGGCTATATGACTTATTCTCCTTGTTTTCGCCGGATGGCATGCTGTAACTCATGCGCGTGAAAGCCAAGAACTAAAGGGCATTCCTGGCATCAGTCAATATATATGTGTAAACGATATCTCCACTATAGAGGACAAGAAATTTTGGTGCAGTCAGGCAAAAAGCGCACGAGGAAAAGAAGTACTTTAAAGGACTACCATAGAATGGACAGATGCTCACTAAGACGGTCATAATTTTGTCATTAGGAGACCGTGTCGGACCCATAAGTACTCAAACTGCTCACGGCGAGCGCGCGAATCCAAAAAAATACTCCCCGTTTGCGCCATAAGGCCTGGAGTACCCTCAAATATAGCCTTAAGCAGGACTTTTTGGCCTAAAAGTCAAAGACCATCATTTGTCGCTGTTGTTCACAAAAGTTTCT
>NW_025254133.1:0-1954 GCF_018294505.1 Triticum aestivum | reverse complement strand
CAAAACTAGTGAAAGCACAAACAGCAGCAGCAACCCGTCTCTCCTCGGGATATTGTAAACATGTAAAACGTTGTTCAGTTTCTAACTCCCAAGTAAGATATATATCAGGAACATATCTACCCTCAAATGGTGGAATATTCAATTTCAGTTTAGGAATATGGACATCATCTCGTACCTGAGGTGGTGGTGCAGGCCTACCATTACGAATATATACCTGAGGTCGACCTGGTGGTGGTGGTGCTGGTGGCTGCACGTAGTTCGGATTTTGATCAACCTCATCCTCATAATCTCCCACATAATCATCATCCTCCTGGGTACCAGCAGCAGCAGTAGCAGGAGCCAAAGAAGCACCAACAGCAGTAGCAGCGGCACCAGAATTTTGTCCTGGCTCAATAGGAACACGCTGTGCTCGTCCATACTGATTCGGAAGGGGGCGTAGTTGTTGTTGTTGCAGAGGTGCGACAGGTGCAGCCGGTGGTGGAAGACGTGCAAGCAGTTCATTAAATCTGTTATCGAGCTTTGTTTCGAACGTCTTCTCAAGGCCAGTAATCTTCTCCATGGCCTCTTCAAAATTGTTCAGCACATCTTGCACCTGTTCAGTCATCATTTGCTGAAACTTATCATGAAGCTCCTTATTCGATAAGTTCTCCCAGTCAATCTGATGAGGACATCAATACAATTGTTACACCCGCAGCCCCTGCTGCTATACATACTGGACCAATTACTAGAGCTCGTGCACGCCAACTAAATTACCAGGTACTTTCGTTTCTTGGTAATGATTCTAATGTTCATGAGAATATGATGCTGCCTAAATTGGATACATTTGTTTTGCTTACAAATGAAGGGCCTAGTTTGGAGAAGGATGAACATTGGAGCAAGAACAAGCATGGAGATGATGGCATGCGCAAGGGGAACAAGAACGGAGTTACAAGTGATGATTTCAGGACTTTGAAGCCACCATAATGGGTGCATGAAGCCTTGGACGAAATATACAAGATGCCACTTCATAAATTTCGTCCCGAGGCTATTTTAGGTGCTGCGTCACCTTATTATTGGGCCAGGCCCATGTAATTTCGAAATACATAAGTATAGGCTATTTTTAGAGTCCGTATGTGTGGGGAAACAAGAGATAGGGTTGATTTCGGACTCCTCCACCAAGAGCCACGAAATTCCCCCCCTCTTCCTCCATATATACAGCCCTTAGGGCATCGTTTAGACTTTGGGATTTGTTTAGTTAAAAGTTAGCCAACGCAACTTCGTGTACTTCGTTTGTGTCCAACGACCAGACCAAGACCGCTTTCGGATCCCCACCTTTATCAATACTTCATATATATTTGCAATATTCAGATTGCTTTTATCATATTCGTGCTCGTTCTTCGATTGCTTGCAGGAATAGACCTTCGTGGTCAGGTTGATCGTGCACCGGTGTGGTCAATAACCTCTGGAGATTGGTTTAGCGATTGCTAAGGCGCAACGTCGTGCACGTTTGTAGTCGGATTGTCAAAGTCGTCTCCACCAAATCGATAGTTACCATCTCATCGAAAGATCGGGACACCCTCGCCTCTATCAAGTGGTATCAGATTTCCAGGTTGCTCGGTGAGATTTTACAGTTTTTTAGTAGTTTAGATCGAGTCTGTTCTTCATACCTATAGTCCACGAAAAAGCCACAAAAAAAAATTAGGGTTAGTTCATCATATCCGAACCAATCTGAGCCTTGCATAATCTTTTTAGGGTTTTGCTTTGTTGAATTTGCGGTTGCATCGTCGTGTCTAGTTGCTGGTCTTAGAGTCTAGTCTTTTAGAGTTTCGAGTTCTGGTCATAAGTTGTCACGCCGCCGCCGCACCATCATCATCGCCCCTGCCATCTACCACCACCGCACCGAATCCGTATCCATATACCACCACCAATCCGTGTCCATATACCACCACCGATCCATATCCATATACCACCACCG
>NW_025254132.1:0-1954 GCF_018294505.1 Triticum aestivum | reverse complement strand
ATCGGCATGATCTCGCTCTGCAGCCGAACAGTGCCCCGGAGGCCGCATCAGTATCCGCTCCGACCCTTAATCCGGAGCCGGATTCCCCGATCAAGGACGGGTGGTTGGACACCGCCACGGGGGCTACAATCTCTACGGTGATCGAGCCGAACTCCATCCCTGTCCTTTGCGAAGACCTCGACTCCAGGGTGCCGGACTCCTCTCCGAACTCCGAACCCTCCGCGCCCCTGCCAATCGAATCCGATTGGGCGCCGGTCATGGAGTTCACTGCCGTGGACATCTTTCAGCACTCGCCCTTTGGAGACATCCTGAATTCACTAAAGTCTCTCTCTTTATCTGGAGAGCCCTGGCCGGACTACGGACAGGAAGGATGGGATGCGGACAACAAAGAAATTCAACGCCCACCCACCACCCACTTTGTAGCCACTGTCGATGATTTAACCGACATGCTCGACTATGACTCCGAAGACATCGACGGTATGGACGACGACACCGGAGACAACCAAGACCCAGCGCCTACAGGGCACTGGAAGGCCACCTCGTCATATGACATATACATGGTGGACATCCCGAAAGATGGGAACGGCGATGGAACAACGGAGGATGACCCCTCCAAGAAACAGCCGAAGCGCCAACGTCAGCGACGCCGCTCTAAATCTCGTCACAATAAAAACGGTGATTTCGGCACGGGAGATAATAGCACTCCGGACAGTGCTAAAGAGAACCCCCTCCAGCAGGACTCGGCGCAGGAGGAGGGAGAAGCAAGCCCGCACGACAGTGCGGCAGAAAGAGAGGTCGAGGACGATAATTATGCGCCTCCCTCCGAAGACGAGGCAAGCCTCGACGACGACGAATTTGTCGTGCCTGAGGATCCCGCTGAACAGGAGCATTTCAAACACAGGCTTATAGCCACGGCAAGTAGCCTCAAGAAAAAGCAGCAGCAGCTTAGAGCTGATCAAGACCTGCTAGCTGACAGATGGACTGAAGTCCTTGCAGCCGAAGAGTATGAACTCTAACGCCCCTCCAAAAGCTACCCCAAACGCAGGCCGCTGCCTCGGCTAGAGGAGGAAGCACCCAAGTCACCAGAGCACGACATGGCAGACTGGCCACCCCGTGGCCACGATAGAGAAGCCTCTCGGCCCTCCGCTCAAGCCACACCCTGATGCCGCTCAAAAAGTACCAAGGCAAGGGAAAACGTGCCGGACTTGCGAGATATATTGGAGGATAAGGCAAAACATACAAGGTCGATCTACGGATCGCGTGGGCGCCCAGCAACATGGGATGATTATCGTCGCGCCGGATACAGCAAAACCGGCCGGGCCGAACACAGTAGACAAAGCTCATATGAGCTACGTCGTGATATAGCCCAATACAGAGGCACCGCACACCCACTATGCTTTATAGATGAAGTAATGGATCATCAAATCCGAGAGGGCTTCAAGCCCGTAAACATTGAATCATACGATGGTACCACAGATCCTGCGGTCTGGATCGAGGATTATCTCCTCCATATCCACATGGCCCGCGGTGATGATCTACATGCCATCAAATACCTCCCCCTGAAGCTTAAAGGACCAGTTCGGCATTGGCACAACAGCTTGCCAGCAGAATCAATTGGTTGTTGGGAGGACCTGGAAGCCGCATTCCTTGATAACTTTCAGGGCACATATGTGCGACCACCAGACGCCGATGACCTTAGCCACATAATTCAGCAGCCAGAAGAATCGGCCAGACAATTCTGGACTCGGTTTCTAACAAAGAAAAATCAAATCGTTGACTGTTCGGATGCAGAGGCCCTTGTAGCCTTCAAACATAACATCCGTGACGAGTGGCTTGCCCGGCACCTAGGACAGGAAAAGCCGAAATCTATGGCAGCCCTCACAACCCTCATGACTCGCTTTTGTGCGGGAGAGGATAGCTGGCTAGCTCGAAGCAACAACTTGGCCAAACATCC
>NW_025254131.1:0-1954 GCF_018294505.1 Triticum aestivum | reverse complement strand
CAAGTAGATTGACAAGCAAGTTGTCACTCCCACGAAGAAGCCCAAAGCTGAACCAAAGCCTGAAACTGAGTGCTTACACTGCAAAGGAAATGGTCACTGGAAGCGGAACTACCCTAAATATTTGGTGGATAAGAAGGATGGCAAAGTGAAAAAGGGTATATTTGATATACAGGTGTTTGATGTGTGCTTTACTAGTGTTTATAGCAACCCCTCGGTATTTGGTACTGGTTCAGTTGCTAAGAGTAGTAACTCGAAACGGGAGTTGCAGAATAAACAGAAACTAGTTAAGGGTGAAGTGATGATGTGTGTTGAAAGTAGTTTCAAGATTGATATGATCATCATCGCACACTCCCTATTCTTTCGGGATTAGTGTTGAACCTAAATAAATGTTATTTGGTGTTTGCGTTGAGCATGAATATGATTTGATCATGTTTATTGCAATACGGTTATTCATTTATGTAAGAGAATAAACTGTTGTTCTATTTACATGAATAAAACCTTATATGGTTACACACCCAATGAAAATGGTTCATTGGATCTCGATCGTAGTGATACACATATTCATAATATTGATGCCAAAAGATGCAAAGTTAATAATGATAGTGCAACTTATTTGTGGCACTGCCGTTTGGGTCATATCGGTGTAAAGCGCATGAAGAAACTCCATAAAGATGGATTTTCGGAATCACTTGGTTATGAATCATTTGATGCTTGCGAACCGTGCCTTTTGGGCAAGATGACTAAAACTCCGTTCTTCGGAACAATGGAACGAGTTACTGACTTGTTGGAAATAATGCATACCGATGTATGCGATCCAATGAGTGCTGTTGCTCGTGGCAAGCATCGTTGTTTTCTGACCTTCACAAGATGATTTGAGCAGATATGGGTATATCTACTTGATGAAACATAAGTCTGAAATAGTTGAAAGGTTCAAAGAATTTCAGAGTGAAGTGGAAAAATCATCGTAACAAGAAAATAAAGTTTCTGCGATCTGATCGCGGAGACAAATATTTGAGTTACGAGTTTGGTCTTCAATTAAAACAATGTGGAATAGTTTCACAGCTCACGCCACCTGGAACACCACATCGTTATGGTGTGTCCGAACGTCGTAACCGCACTTTATTTGATATGGTGTGATCTATGATATCTCTTTACCACTATCATTTTGGGGTTATGCATTAGAGACAGCTGCATTCACGTTTTAAAATAGGGCACCATCTAAATCCGTTGAGACGACACTGTATGAACTATGGTTTAGCAGTAAACCTAAGCTGTTGTTTATTAAAGTTTGGGGCTGCGATGCTTATGTGAAAAAGTTTCATCCTGATAAGCTCGAACCCAAATCGGAGAAGTGCGTCTTCATAGAATACCCAAAGGAAATTGTTGGGTACACCTTGTATCACAGATCCGAAGGCAAGACATTCGTTGCTAAAATGGATCCTTTCCAGAGAAGGAGTTTCTCTCGAAAGAAGTGAGTGGGAGGAGAGTAGAACTTGAGGAGGTAATTATACCTTCTCCCTTATTGGAAAGTAGTTCATCACAGAAATCAGTTCCAGTGATTCCTACACCAATAAGTGAGGAAGTTAATGATGATGATCATCAAACTTCAGATCAAGTTACTACCAAACCTCGTAGGTCTTCCAGAGTAAGATCCGCACCAGAGTGGTACGGTAATCATGTTCTAGAAGTCATGTTACTAGACCATGATGAACCTACGAACTATGAGGAAGCAATGATGAGCCCAGATTCCACGAAATGGCTTGAGGCCATGAAATCTGAGATATGATCCATGTATGAGAACAAAGTGTAGACTTTGATTGACTTGCCCGATGATCGGTGAGTCATTAAGAATAAATGGATCTTCAAGAGGAAGACGGACGTTGATAGTAGTGTTACTATCTACAAAGCTAGACTTGTCGAAAAAGGTTTTTGACAAAGTTCAAGGTGTTGAATA
>NW_025254130.1:0-1954 GCF_018294505.1 Triticum aestivum | reverse complement strand
ACTTAGAGTCCTCTAGATTAGTGTCAAAACTTGCATCGACGTAACCCTTTACGACGAACCTTTTGTCACTTCCATAATCGAGAAACATATCCTTATTCCACTAAGGATAATTTTGACCGATGTCCAGTGATCTACTCCTAGATCACTATTCAACTCCCTTGCCAAAATCAGTGTAGGGTATACAATAGATCTGGTACACAGCATGGCATACTTTATAGAATCTATGGCCGAGGCATAGGGAATGACTTTCATTCTCTTTCTATCTTCTGCCGTGGTCAGGCTTTGAGTCTTACTCAATTTCACACCTTGTAACACAGGCAAGAAACTCTTTCTTTGACTGTTCCATTTTGAACTACTTCAAAATCTTGTCAAGGTATGTACTCATTAAAAACTTATCAAGCGTCTTGATCTATCTCTATAGATCTTGATGCTCAATATGTAAGCACCTTCACCCGAGGTCCTTCTTTGAAAAACTCCTTTCAAATACTCCTTTATGCTTTGCAGAATAATTCTACATTATTTCCGATCAACAATATGTTATTCACATATACTTATCAGAAATGTTCTAGTGCTCCCACTCACTTTTGTGTAAATACAGGCTTCACCGCAAGTGTGTATAAAACTATATCCTTTGATCAACTTATCAAAGCGTATATTCCAACTCCGAGATGCTTGCACCAGTCCATAGATGGATCGCTGGAGCTTGCATATTTTGTTAGCACCTTTAGGATTGACAAAACCTTCTGGTTGCATCATATACAACTCTTCTTTAATAAATCCATTAAGGAATGCAGTTTTGTTTATCCATTTGCCAGATTTCATAAAAGGCGGCAATTGCTAACATGATTCGGACAGACTTAAGCATCGCTGCGAGTGAGAAAATCTCATCGTAGTCAACACCTTGAACTTTGTCAAAAACCTTTTTCGACAAGTCTAGCTTTGTAGATAGTAACACTCCTATCAGCGTCCGTCTTCCTCTTGAAGATCCATTTATTTTCTATGGCTTGACGATCATCGGGCAAGTCAACCAAAGTCCATACTTTGTTCTCATACATGGATCTCATCTCAGATTTCATGGCCTCAAGCCATTTCCCAGAATCTGGCCTCATCATCGCTTCCTCATAGTTCGTAGGTTCATCATGGTCAAGTAACATGACCTCCAGAACAGGATTACCGTACCACTCTGGTGCGGATCTCACTCTGGTTTACCTACGAGGTTCGGTACTAACTTCATTTGAAGTTACATGATCATCATCATTAGCTTCCTCACTAATTGCTTCCTCACTAATTGGTGTAGTAGTCACAGGAACAGATTTCTGTGATGAACTACTTTCCAATAAGGGAGCAGGTACAGTTACCTCATCAAGTTCTACTTTCCTCCCACTCACTTCTTTCGAGAGAAACTCCTTCTCTAGAAAGGATCCATTCTTAGCAACGAATGTCTTGCCTTCGGATCTGTGATAGAAGGTGTACCCAACTGTCTCCTTTGGGTATCCTATGAAGACACATTTCTCCGATTTGGGTTTGAGCTTATCAGGATGAAACTTTTTCACATAAGCATCGCAACCCCAAACTTTAAGAAACGACAACTTTGGTTTCTTGCCACACCACAGTTCATATGGTGTCGTCTCAACGGATTTATATGGTGCCGTTTTAACGTGAATGCAGCTGTCTCTAATGCATAACCCCAAACCGATAGTGGCAAATTGGTAAGAGACATTATAGATTGTACTATATTCAATAAAGTACGGTTATGACGTTCGGACACACCATTATGCTGTGGTGTTCCAGGTGGCATGAGTTTTTGAAACTATTCCACATTGTTTTAATTGAAGGCCAAACTCGTAACTCAAATATTTTACCTCTGCGATCATATCGTAGAAACTTTTATTTTCTTGTTACGATGATTCTCCACTTCACTCTGAAATTCTTTGAACGTTTCAAATGTTTCAGA
>NW_025254129.1:0-1954 GCF_018294505.1 Triticum aestivum | reverse complement strand
CACATGTACCTTTTATCCACCATTATATGCATCGATATGACTTAAGTTTTGGCCAAGCTGGGTTGCCTGGCTCCTGTGCTTACCCCTACGTTCCCGATTGTTCGGCTAGGAGGTAAAGGGAGCACCTCTGCGATTGCTACTGCCGGGTCAGCCGGATGTGTACCTCAGACTGGGTGAAGCCAAAAGCTAGCGTTCTTAAGGGAATATTCGGTCGGTGACTTAAAAGATGATTTTTTATCCACTTATTTATCTGCCCCCAGATGTTTTCTGCTTTATTCGCAGTCCAGACATGCACTTTAGGGCATGCCAACCCCAGCGGAAAGGAACCCTTAACGGAACTATTCTCCCTGGAAGATGTTTCTTACCAACCATGTAATATAACATAACTAGTTGGGCACTTGTCTGATAAAGCACTGATGACCCCTACGCCTGGTCTCCATGCATACCCCGGTTGTTTTATAGCTGAGAGGGTATTCGGACACACTCCGGACTCTAGGGTCCTGAGGTCGAAGCGAAAAGGTCGGCAAAGACAAACGATCTACAATCCGGCTAGAAGGCATTTTGTATGTCATTTTACAATACATTGTCAAATCGACTGATTGTATTCTTCTTCAATCCCGTCTAACAGGCTGTCTAATTTACAGTCCTGTTGGGAACATTTTGTGGCCAACTCAACTTGGCCGTATACTAAACTCACAGGGATCTCCTTCCCATCGGGCCCCACAGGTCCGACTTCGGCCATGTGGTTGGGATCCACCTTCTTGTACCGCGTCTTTACCATGGCCCAGGCCTCCCTGGCACCTTGGCGGCAGGCCGAAATCTTCCATACATGGAAGCGCTGCCGCACTCCTTGCAGCTTCTCCGCAAGCTCCCCAAGACCCTCAGGTACGGAGAGGGCTGGCCATAACGCCTGGATGACGCCGCTCATAGCCTGCCGAACTCGTTCGATCAGTTGCAACAATTCGGGAAGTTGGTCACCCGTTGTTACGGGCATCTCCTCCTCAGGGCGACCTGTGAGCATACCTACAGATATATTCTGTCAAATCGACTTCCTCGCCGAACTCTTCTTTTCAAAGGAGCTCGCTCAAGCACTTACTATATATGCCGCGACGAAGCCGTTGATTCTCCTTAACGGAGCCTGACAGCTCGGCCCGAACGCCTTTCAGCTCTTCTCCAAGCTGGGCATGGGCATCCTGGAGCTTGTTCCTTTCATGCTGCACCTTATGCAGCACCCTCTCGCCGGCCTTTAGTTGGCGCAGAAGTTCTTGCCTGTCCGGATCTTGTCCGGCAGCACCTGCAATGTCGCTTTTAGACTTGCGCAACTGCCTAACGCTACTCATCTTTCTAAACAAATGCGTTACCAGGAGAGGTCCTTGCGTTTCCTCCTGCGCCAGAATATGCGGCCTCAAGTTGGGCCTTGCACTCTTGCAACTCCTGAGACAGTCGGGTATTCTTCTCGGTAAGATCCTGCAGTTCATATGATCCTTAAATCAGTTAATATAACTACTTTAAGTCTCGGGGGCTACTGGCATATACAACTATTAAAATTCTCTCACCCGTATGTCTTTTACATACTGCTCCGTGGCTCTGGTGAAACTATCTTGAGCAGCACAAAGGTGCGCGTCCCCCGTGTTAAAGGCATTCAACGCCTCGGGGGAGAAGCACGCATCATGAAATACTGTCCGGCGGCGCCTGTGATTCAGGGCACTCTCCACCTCAGACTTGGTGGCGGATAGTCTGTCGGCATCCTCTGTCGGAGGAATGTCCGGCTCGCGCCTTGCGCTCGCCTCCCCCTCCTGACTAGGTGCAGGAGCCCGGCTGGTAGAGGTTGGATTGACAACTTTCACACCTACAGTCCGGCGGATGCTTCTTTCCCTATAAAAGTCATGAGCACTCAAACGCTTCCTAGGAACATTGCTCTAAATACTGAATTGTGAGCTATACCTTTGCGGCG
>NW_025254128.1:0-1954 GCF_018294505.1 Triticum aestivum | reverse complement strand
TAATGTAGATAAGGTTCAGGATAGTGAGACATCCTTGTTGGTCTCCAACAAAGCTAATAAAACAGCTAATGAAGACTATCTTGAAGACAGTGAGACAACCCCAAAGTCTTGTCTTGGTTTAGTGTTTGAGTTACTGGCCACTACCGCTTGCACAAGCTATTCAAACTCACTGTCGGAATCAGTTCAGTTTCTTGAGTCTCCACTACAAGCTGAAAGACATCGATTAGTTGTGCCGCGACAAGAAGCGGAAGGACTGCGGAAGTCCCTAGAGCATTCAGATGCATACTTTCTGGTGCAACAGCAGGCGTTGGAGGATTTTAGCGCCAAACAGGACAAAGCTAATAAGCTTGCTAAGCTTATTGCCAGCATGGTCGATACCCGAGATAACATTTCTTGAGCTCTTCTGAAGTTGTTTCAGTTATGCTCTTGATTTGCTCCCGTGTTTATTTGCACTGGTGGCCAATTTTGACGGCTAGTGTATGTTATATGCTGCTTTGTTCCCTATATTTGCACTGGTGGCAAACTTTGATGCCCAGTGTATGTAATATGTGTAATAGCTGTAATAGGCTAGCATTGATTGCTTGCTTATTTATTTCCTTATTGTCTTGTTTAGTTGTTTGCTTGTAGTCATTGCAGCTCTTTATCTATGTTTTTCTAGTGGCCACAATAACCTATTTTTGATAACTAGGCCACAATAATCATGGCAACACACAGACTGTTGTAACCATGGGCCTCCTATGGGCCGTATGATCCATGGGCCTTCTATGGGTCGTAGGAACCATTGGTCTTCTATACGGGCCATAGGATCCATGGGCCTTCTATAGGCTGTAGGATCCATGGGCCTTCTACGGGCCGTACAATCCATGGGCCTTCTACAGGCCTTAGGATCCATTGGGTTTTTACGGGCCGTAGGATCCATGGGACTTCTACGGGGCGTATAACCATTTCGCCAATCATGGGCCATACTATTCGTGGACCATAACGAGCCATTAATAGACTGTATTTGATAACTCTATGAAAACAGACCAATGGGTTTTTTTTGACATGAAAACGGACCAACGTATTAACGGGCCACAAATGGGCCGACTGTAATCGCAGGCTAAATTTGGCCCACAAGCAGAAAATGACAGTAACGGGTCGTAAGTAACCAAATGCTGGAAATGAGCCCAAGAATAAATGGGCCCTGAGAAGGCCGAAAGATAACATGGGCTGGAAATGGCCCAATGGAATAATGGGCCGTTAATGGGTATAAAGTGATACACTGTTCATTACAGGCCAGTTTCACCACGGGCCGTTAATGGACCAAGAGTTACAAAGGGCCACATATGGGCCGAAAGACGTCATGGGCCATACATGGGCCGGAAGTTAAAACAGGCTGGAATCATATTGGACGACCCAGATGACGCGACTGGGCCTAATTCGGATAGGTCGTAACGGGCCCTGGGTTAGCGGGTTGTAAATGGGCTATATGCGAATATGCCGTTAACAGGCTTTCCGTGGGCCGTCCCACCACCTTTTGACCAAGTCAAACGGGGCGACCTTTTCACAGGAATGGGCCTCGGTTGGGCCGTGCCACGTGTTGACGTATCATAGGCGCCTTGGGTCCAATGAGTGGATGACATCTATCCCAACGGTGAGCCAACACGTGTTTCCTCCAGCCAACGATGATTTTACATGTGGAAAATCCCCATTGGTCGGGGCTATTAACGGGTTATCGGATCCAAAACCGGACCCGATAGCTTAACGGTGTTCCGTTACGGTGGATGCCACGTGTCGGTCACCCTTGATGAAATCACTTCTGTGACGTGTGATTTATCGTCATGGAAGTGGACACTTCGGTGAGGATAATTTTGGTAATGTCATGGAACACTTGTACGACAGCACAAGTATGACTATCTTGATTTTATCATAAAATCGTCATGGATGTACATGCATGACAGAAAACATGACCTAC
>NW_025254127.1:0-1954 GCF_018294505.1 Triticum aestivum | reverse complement strand
GAAGGAGCTGCGGTATACATACTCGAAAGTAAGTACTACTGGCTAGCTAGTTGCGCGCATCTCCCGTTGATTCTATAGCTATACTTTCATCAATGCCATTTATAATGCTTCATTATCAGATTGATTGACCTCTATTTCTCGTAAAGTGCTTGTGGCAGGAGGAAGGGAATGATTTCTGTGGATACTACGTGTGCGAGTTCATCCACAACGCGACTTTAAAAAACAAGCGGGGCTACTCTAGAAGATAATATGAAGTGCGTAAGCAATAATAATCACAATTTCATTTTATTACACCATCATCTCTGTTGAGTTTCATTCATATATATGTATTAATTAACCCCCTTCTTCAAATTAGACGTGGCAGATGCGGGATGAACTCCTAGAACTAGATCGCATGAAAGCAATTCAAGAGGAATTGGCGGGATTCTTTCTTGAACACGTCATCAGTAAAGCCGGAGAATACCATGTGGAACTTGATTTCAAATGCTAGGGGTTTGTAATTAAGAGATCTTATACATGTATGTAGCCAGTAAAAAACTTGTTGTTCGACCAATCTCTCGGAGAAGGAGAGGTCGATCGATCTTCTCTCGGTATGCATGACGAACTTCTGTACTGAATGGTTCTCTCGATCACTTATGTATATATACTACGTAGCGTCGACCAAGCACGGACATAAGAGAGGACACTTCTCTCTATTAATTAGCTAGCTAACACAATATACGAAACACCTAAATTAACCCCCCAAAACCCCCAACCCCCCTCCTTTCAAAAAAAACAAAAACCCCAGCCACTGGAATGCAGACGCGTGGATGCCTTTTGGTCCTGGTTGGAGTCACCAACCGGGACCAAAGGCCCCCTGGCTGGGCTCGGCGAACCGGACCACGTGCAGGCACATTGGTCCCGGTTCGTGTTTGAACCGGGACTAATGGGTGGAGGTATTAGTAACGACCCGTTAGTCCCGGTTCCCTTACGAACCGGGTCTAATGGGTGGTTTTCTACTAGTGTCAGGAACTACATAATTTGTTTGAGATGACAACCAGTACCAATGACACAAAGACGTGCTGGTGCCAGAGCAGCTCATCGCATATATGCGCTTAAGAAATTTGGATTTAGACCTGGCATGATGGTGGTTTTCTACTAGTGTCAAGAACATGCTTGGTTCCTTGCGAGGTGGGTTGAATAATGAAGAACCTACAATGGTTGAGTCACTCTTCCGTAGCTAGGTGGATAGACATGTCTTGAGCAAAGAGTCTGAGCACACATAGTTACCACTACGAGTACCTTGATTTCAATTTGGCAATACCACCAAAGAAGCCTTCATCAGCCAAGTACTGCTTGGATTTAGATTCCACTGGAGTGATCGAGGATTTCCACTGTATGGACTGCTCAGCAGCCGCTGGAAATGCAATGCCGTCTCGAGAAATTTGGGTCCCCGGTGTGAAATGCAAAATGTGGCCTTAAATTTTATTTATTTAACCGAAAGAGGTACTATCTTCAAAGAATTTGATGAGTGACATCTGAAGGAACTAGACTGTCGATTTCACAATGATGAGATAGAAGATTAATATAATTGTCCATTCCTTTGAGACCATCCAGCAAAAGTTTCATTATTCAATATAGTGATCGCCAAGATGTACTGCAATATGGTGTTTCCTAAGATGAACGTATATACTTCAGAAGAATAAAAAAATAGTCTAAATTAGATAGGGGCTTGACTTACACGCATCTACTACTCAACGGATCAGTGCACGTGCTAGTTAAGGGCATCTCCAAAGCTAACCCGTAAATGTCTCCGGTCTATATCCGTTTTTATGTCAGGACGTGATCCACGGACATGATGCGTGAGGGGGCCATCCAATGATAATCAGAAAGTATCGGTCGGGAGGAGAAAAAGTAGGTGAAGACCATGCATATGGTGGGATATTTGTGATGTAGTGTGCGGTTGAGAGGAGAG
>NW_025254126.1:0-1954 GCF_018294505.1 Triticum aestivum | reverse complement strand
ATCATGTGCATTTGGATGTTTGTGCACCTCTCGTGACGGTTGTGGTATTTGCAAAGGTGGTGGCACGTCTCCCGCGATCGACAAAGCCCATGAATTGACTCTGGATCCTGTCATGATTAGTAGAACAAGAAACAAAACCCAAAAATAATGTTCCTATAACTACTAGGATGTGGTGGTAAAACGCTCACAGTAAAGCAAATATCAATGTCTTACAAGTTCTTACCATGCAGCAGGTGGTGATCGGCAACCAGCAGTGTCAAGTAACTCCGAATATTGAGTAAAGCGATTGCCAGGGGAGCGTACGTATACACGGTGTGGAAATATGTGGAGCTGGGTTGGCTATATATGGTAGCAAAAGATTAGCAATAATCAATTCAAAGATGCAATGTTGAATAAACGCTCAACGACGGTACTGTGCTGGTCCTAGGCTAGATCGGACTAGAGACGCGAGCCTAGAACACTAATGAGGTCACGGCATAGCACAACTAGCATCAATGAAGGATACTAAGTAGCTCTTGACAGCAAGATATAAGTGAAGATCACAACGGCAGTGAAGATAATGATGAAAAACAACTGCCAAGCAGGATATACAACAACTCTCTCTCCAACTTTCCTCGTGAAAAGTTTGAGCCATTTTTTTGTTTTTTTTTCTTCTCTCTTTTTTTTTCCTCACACTTTTTTTTCTTTCTCTCCTTTTTTTTTCTCTGACTTTTTTTTCTTTTTTTTTCTCGTTTTTTTTCTCTCTTTTTTTCTCCCTCTTTCCAAAACAAACTAGATAAGATGCAGATTGGATCAAGTGAAGATGTGAACGATCTCAACTATTATTATGACAATGAATGGTGGGTAGCATGTGGTGGAAATTGATGGATGGGTGGTGGACAGCGGAAGAGATAATGATGCAGCGGTGGCGTGACTAATGTGAACAGAACTCGAAACTCTAAACGAACTAGACACTAAGACCAGCAACTATCACTTGATAGAGGCGAGGGTGTCCCGATCTTTCGATGAGATGATAACTATCGATTTGGTGGAGACGACTTTGACGATCCGACTACAAACGTGCACGACGTTGCGCCTTAGCAATCGCTAAACCAATCTCCTGAGGTTACTGACGATGCCGGAAGCACGGTCAGCCTGACCACGAAGGTCTATTCCTGCAAGCAATCGAAGAACGAGCAAGAATATGATAAAGCAATCTGAATATTGCAAATATATATGAGGTATTGATAATGGTGGGGATCCGGAAGCGGTCTTGGTCTGGTCGTTGGACACAAACGAAGTACACGAAGTTGCAATGGCTAACTTTTAACTAAACAAATCCCTAGGAAAAGCTACTAGATGGATCTACTTATATAGGAGCAAGGGGTGGCGGCCAAGGAGGTGGGAGGACGTCCCAAGGCAGCCTAAAACTAAATCTAGGTCGTACAAGGCCAATGGGCCCAAGTGGAGGTGATGTAACACCTTTGGACTTGTAGTTTGACTCGGATTCTGCTACAGCATCAGATTGTTTCGTCCACAACTCAACACGCGGACGAATTTGAAGGTGATTCCAATTGGGTTGGAAAGTGCACGAAATCTAGTTTCCAACAAAAAAAGAATCACCCAATTCGGAGTCCGTATGAAAAACTTGTGTGCGTTTTGAGTCAGGTATGTATGTGCAGTCCGAATCTGAATCCAGAACATGAGAGACTTGGACTCTATCTTCTCTTGGGCCAAAAGTGACGTGAGAGAACTTTTTGGACAGAAAATAAACATCTCTTTCTTCCTTATCTTCATATGTGGATTGTACAAATGTCCCATACACCTGCAATTAGACAAAACACAGAAGTGTGTGAAGTATTTTTGTTCTGGATAACATAAATAGATTATTGAATAGTTTGCACTAGAAATCACCTGACAAATATGCATATATGCAATATTTTTGGTCATATCCAAGGTAGTCATGTCCTCATCA
>NW_025254125.1:0-1955 GCF_018294505.1 Triticum aestivum | reverse complement strand
TGGAGGGGGTGGTGGAGGGGGCAAAGAAGAGGGGGTGGTGGAGGGCAAAGAAGAGGGGGAGGGAGGGCTTTAATGGAGGGGTGGTGGATGGGCAAAGAAGAGGGGGTTGGTGGAGGGGCAAAGAAGAGGGGGAGGAGGGGGAGCACTGAAAGGAACAAGCAAGGTGCAAGGAAAGGAGGAGAAAGGAAGGGGAGGAAGAAGAGAGGGGAGGAAGAGGGGGGAAAGGTGGTAGGTGGCTCGCGACCATACCAGAAGCGCGGGTCACCTATGAGCGCTACTGCTATGGTCGCCTGCAAAATATCTACTGCTAGGTGTTGCACTACCTATAGCGCGGCCTAGGAAAACACGCTACTGGTAAAATGGTACACATAGATGAAATAGCAGTAGCGCGTTTATGTAAACAGGTGCTATAGATACTAAACTAACAGTAGCGCCGGTTAGACGGCTAGCGCTGCTAATATTTTTTGATCAGGGGGTGTGGTGTGGCACACTTACCAGTAGCATGGTGTAAGGAAACAAGCGCTACTTCTAATGTATAGCAGTAGCGCTCTTTCTACCCAGCGCTACTACTAACTACTAGTAGCATGGGGTCATAAACGAACACTACTGGTAAACTTCTATCTATAAGCATTTTCCTAGTAGTGGAAGGAGGAAGAAGAGGCCGTAGGAGTAGTGCATGGAGCGGCGGCGTGGCTGGCGGGCTCGCTGGCGTTTCGCAGGAGCCACGACATCAGACACGGGAGATGGCTACGGACGCTTGGGGGCAGAGATGACCATCACCGGGCCTAGGCAGCTATGTGAGGAGGCCAAGGAAATCCGGTGGCTTCGGTTTCCATGGTTGCGCGCGAGAGAGAGGGTTGAGGGAGTGGCAGCAAGGTCAGGAGAGAATGGGGGTTAGCGTTCGAGGGTGGTGTCGGTACTGAAATCGGCAGACCTCAGGTAGGGGGCCCCGAGTTGTGGATCTCGGATCTATGGATAACAAGAGACAATATTTACCCAGGTTCGGGCCCTCTCGAAGAGGTAATACCCTACGTCCTGCTTTGATTGCATTGATGATTGTGTATCGAGTACAAGCTTGATCTACCTTGAGATCATAAATTATGTCCTAACCCTAGGCTAGCTGATTGTAGCTGTCATCCTCCTCGCTACGGACTAGACCTCATAGTTTATATAGACACTGGGGTACCTAGGTGTCGGTGTGGAACGACACCTATGGGATCACAAGAATCCCTAGTACGGTTGCCGGGGCGCAGGGTTGCAAGAAGAGCAGGATCAGTAGCCAGCACACGAATCATTTACCCAGGTTCGGGCCGCGAGGATGCGTAAAACCCTAGTCCTGCTTTGGTGGGTGTATTTCAGAGAGTTCTTGAGCTCTCGAACTAGCTGTGGTCAGTGCGTGGTTCGAAAGAGCCGAATCCTTCTCCAGTATGCCATGGGCCTCCTTTTATAGTCGGAAGGGGCTGCCACAGTGGCACACAGGAGGTGGAAAGGCGTACAGTGCCCTAAGCTTATCGCTCGTATTACAGGACAAGACACATTTAATGCGTAGCTTACGTGTCCTCTCGCTTTATCGGGGACGGGGGCGAGACCCGTCCCGTCCGTCGCCGCTCCTCCTCGCTTCGACACGCGCCTCGGCCAGCGATGCGTGCGGCGCCATGTAGGCAGGCATGCAGCTGAGGTGGCGCGGTGGTGGAGCCTTCACGAAGATCTGCATGCCGCCACGCAGGCGCTCGATGAGTTGGCCTGGGAGCTGCATGTTGCGACGCAGGTGCCCGCCCAGCTGGTTGGGCTGGCAGCTGCATGTGAACGGCGGTGGAAGCTTGGTTGGCGCGGGCCTGGCGGTGGCCCTGCTGGCGTTCTTGGTGAGGACCTTGCCGGGTGTCCCGGCAAGGGTCTTGCCATGTGGCCCGGCAAGGGTCTTGCCATGTGGCCCGGCAAGGGTCTTGCCGTGGCGC
>NW_025254124.1:0-1955 GCF_018294505.1 Triticum aestivum | reverse complement strand
TGTATTCGCAACATATTGAGTCAACAGACTCAAAGTGATAACGACAAGGAATGTCAATAAGACTACGAGACTTATGGGATTAACCATAATGCGAGCAAGCAAGAATTTCAAGAGCCAAAGGCTCCAAAGGATTTTCGGAAGATCGAATAGTATTTTGAATAATTTTGTGAAACACATGAACAACTGGGGATGAGCGGATACTCGACAAGTGCGAGTATTTATTTGAAGGGGTATTCATGTGGCAAGGAACTGCTAGGCAGTAGGCACAAAGTATTCTCGAAACAATAGAGAAAACTTCGGGGTATCTTGTAATAACAAGATCAATGGGGGATGATCGTATGAATGGCAAGTGTAAGTAGTTTTCCATACGGATTTATCGGTGATCGGGAATAGCAAAAGTGATGGGCACAAAGTCTCGAGAGAATATCAAAGAGTATCTCCGAAATCTTCGGGTGCAGTCGGTGACCATCTGGACTGAAGGGGCTCTCCGGGAGAAAGTATTTTCGATAACCTAAAGTTAGTTTTCAGTAAAAATCGTTTAACCCGAATAGAAGAGAGCTCAGAGTCCCAGAGTAAAGGTCGAGGAGTAAAAGATCCTAGTACCTCCCGATGGCGACGTGGTCCCGTAAGGCACACAGCCAAGTTAGTAAAAGTTTTGCAATGTCTAGACTCGACTTCGGCCAAGAAGTGTGAAAGGGGGATTCCTACAGGCAGTTGGCTCTGATACCAACTTGTGACGCCCCTGATTCAATCGTACACTAATCATGCATGCAAATGTGTACGATCAAGATCAGGGACTCACGGGAAGATATCACAACACAACTCTACAAATAAAATAAGTCATACAAGCATCATAATACAAGCCAGGGGCCTCGAGGGCTCGAATACAAGTGCTCGATCATAGACGAGTCAGCGGAAGCAACAATATCTGAGTACAGACATAAGTTAAACAAGTTGCCATAAGATGGCTAGCACAAACTGGGATACAGATCGAAAGAGGCGCAGGCCTCCTGCCTGGGATCCTCCTAAACTACTCCTGGTCGTCGTCAGCGGCCTGCACGTAGTAGTAGGCACCTCCGGTGTAGTAGGGGTCGTCGTCGACGCTGGCTCCTGGCTCCTGGACTCCAGCATCTGGTTGCGACAACCAGAAAGAAAGGAAAGGGGAAAAAGGGGGGAGAAAGCAACCGTGAGTACTTATCCAAAGTACTTGCAAGCAAGGAACTACACTACATATGCATGGGTATATGTGTAAGGAGGCCATATCAGTGGACTGAACTGCAGAATGCCAGAATAAGAGGGGGATAGCTAATCCTGTCGAAGACTACGCTTCTGGCAGCCTCCGTCTTGCAGCATGTAGAAGAGAGTAGATTGAAGTCCTCCAAGTAGCATCTCCAAGTGCATCTCCAGTCGCATCGCATAGCATAATCCTACCCGGTGATCCTCTCCTCGTCGCCCTGTAGAAAAGTGATCACCGGGTTGTCTGTGGAACTTGGAAGGGTGTGTTTTATTAAGTATCCGGTTCTAGTTGTCATAAGGTCAAGGTACAACTCCAAGTCGTCCTGTTACCGAAGATCACGGCTATTCAAATAGATTAACTTCCCTGCAGGGGTGCACCACATAGCCCAACACGCTCGATCCCATTTGGCCGAACACACTTTCCTGGGTCATGCCTGGCCTCGGAAGATCAACACGTCGCAGCCCCACCTAGGCTCAACAGAGAGGCCAGCACGCCGGTCTAAACCTAAGCGCACATGGGTCTGGGCCCATCGCCCATAGCACACCTGCACGTTGCGTACGCGGCCGAAAGCAGACCTAGCCTAGTGGCGTTCCAGTCCAATTCGGCGCGCGCCGCTCCGTCGCTGACGTCTGAAGTGCTTCGGCTGATACCACGACGTCGGGATACCCATAACTACTCCCACGTAGATGGTTAGTGCGTATAGGCTCGTAGCCAGACT
>NW_025254123.1:0-1955 GCF_018294505.1 Triticum aestivum | reverse complement strand
GATGGCTTCACTGGTGCCTTCTTCAAGGACTGTTGGGAGATCATCAAAGGGGACATTATGGTCGCGGTCAACCACTTCTCCAACTTGCATACCGCTAACCTCCATTGGCTCAACTCGGCGAACATCGCCCTCGTCCCTAAGAAGGATGGTGCAGAGTGCATCTCAGATTTCCAGCCCATCAGTCTCATCCATGCCATTGCTAAGATTATCACTAAGATGATGGCCACACGCCTTGCCCCGCACATGCAAAGCCTAGTCTAAAATGCCCAAAGCGCTTTTATAAAGAAGAGAAGTATCCATGATAATTTCATGTATGTCAGAAACTTGGCAAGGAAGCTTCACCGCCGCAAAACCCCAACTTTGCTCTTCAAGCTCAACATCAAGAAAGCTTTTGATTCGGTGCGATGGGATTTCCTCTTTGATCTCCTGTGACACCTCGGCTTCCCAAGCAGATTTCGAGAGTGGGTTTCAGCCCTCCTTTCCATGGCCACATCGAGAGTCTTGATCAATGGAGTGATGGGTGACCCGCTGAAACATGGTTTTGGGCTGCGACAGGGAGACCCCCTGTCTCCCTTTTGTTCGTCCTGGTGATTGACCCTTACACCACCTTCTAAACAAGGCCACTGCTCAGGGACACCTCCAACCGTTTTGTGGAAGAGCCACGACCGTCCGTGCATCGCTATATGCCGACGACACGGCCATATTTGTCAAGCCTATCAAGGAAGACGTTCAATTCCTTGCATCCACCTTGGCCTCCTTTCGGGAAGTCACCGGCCTCGTCACTAACTGCACCAAAAGCCTTGTGGCCCCTATTTGTTGTGGCGATGTTGATCTTGATGATATTCTCCATGCTTTTCCGATTGTTCGCACCTCGTTCCCGATGAGATACCTTGGGCTACCGTTGTCCGTTAGGCGTCTCAAGCGGATTCATTTTCAGCACCTCGAGGATAAGGTGGCCAGCAAGCTCCCCCCTTGGCAAAGCAGACATGTCGCCACTGCGGGCCGGGTCGTTCTTATTAAGGCCGTCCTCACCGCTATTGCCATATATCACCTTACGCTTCTCGACATCCCAGTCGAGGTTTTGAAGAAAATTGATAGTCTACGGCGCGCCTATCTTTGGGCGGGCGCAGATACAGTTTCCGGTGGAAAATGCAAAATAAACTGGGACCTTGTTTGCAAGCCGAAGAAGAATGGTGGCCTGGGCGTGTTAAATTTGGCCAAATTTGCTAAGGCTCTTCGGCTTAGGTGGCTTTTGTTGGAGTGGAAGGATCCCACAAAACCATGGATTGGTATGGGCACGCCGTGCACAGATGATGACCGGGTGTTTTTTGCGGCTGCCACGCGAGTCACGGTGGGCAACGGACGAACAGAAATTTTTTGGAACTCCTCTTGGCTACAGGGCTTGAGACCTCGTGACATCACGCCCCGCATCTTTGACCTCTCTCGAAAGAAAAATTGTTCCGTCCAGCAAGCTCTACACAACAATCTGTGGATCTCTAACATCGACATTTTCAATGGCCTTTCTCTTGGTCACGTCCAAGAGTTTGCAAATCTTTGGGGAAAGCTGAATTCTGCCACCCTTGAAGAGGGGATGGAGGATTCAATTGTATGGAAGTTCACTAAAGATGGTATGTACTCTGCCTCTTCAGCATACAAGGCGCAGTTTGAAGGGCTTACTACTTCATATCTGGTGCAATCGGTCTGGAAGGTGTGGGCTCCCCCGCGATACAATTTTTTTGCTTGGCTTGTTCTGCAAAATAGGATCTGGACGTCCGATCGTTTAATTAGGCGGGGTTGGCCCAATTGTGGTGTATGCCCTCTATGCAAGCAATGCCAGGAATCTGCGTCTCATCTCCTCTTCCAATGCCGATTCACTCTTCAGGTGTGGAACGATATTATTTCGTGGCTTGGATTGCACCACGTCAACACGGCAACCTGGGCGACGAGGGTCTCGG
>NW_025254122.1:0-1955 GCF_018294505.1 Triticum aestivum | reverse complement strand
GTGCGCTAGCATGAGCTGTATGGTGTTTTTTAGAAGGATGCATGTGTGTCAATCGCTGGCATGGCACCGGCATTAACTCTGGGCGATGGCATGGCCGCTAGCATGATCTATAGCCACAAGCCTTTTTATAATTCATAGGTTTTCTGCGCGTACGTGAATTGGGTCGGCCGGTTGGATGCATGGCCGAGCCAAACACAGAAGGGGGTGGACGACCTTACCCAAACGGACGAAAAATGGACAAAGCGCGTGTCCTTTTGGATCGGTGTGTTGGAGTTGCTCTGAGGTCAGCTGGCGGGTACGAGGATGGAGATGGAGATGACGCGTAGGCAGAGGAATTTCCCGGGGCCGGTGCTCTGCCGCGCGAGTCGTCGACCAGTGACCACTCCGGTAGGTGCGCTACTACTATACAATCTGTACTGCTGCCGGACAGCCGGGCTACGAATACATGCATAAACAGAATAGTGGGTAATAATAGAAATAAAGAAATGAACATACCTTTTTTTGTTGTTTGTGAGCCATTTTGGCTCCTCTTGCTGCGCTCATCGCCGACTAGTTCTAGCAATTCCATTTGCACATTGATAAATGGTAGTTATAATCGACGAAATCTGGATGCCATGCCTATGATAACAAAGCGCAAACTGAGGTACACTTCATTCTCCTTGCCTCTGCAGAAAGGGAAGAAATGCCAGAGAATGCCTAAACTCTAAAGGAAGTGGCGAAGCAACTGCTGAAGGTGGTTCTGAGAAGGTAATTACGTTTGTGCTCGGTGGTAGATTAAACTGGAAATTAGTTTTCACTAATTAATATGGAATGAAATCCTGTCCTCGCTTGAAGATTGGTGCTGAATCATGTACATATCAAGCAAATATTGGGATACATTGTTACCATTCATTTCAATTACCATCATATTTCTAGAAATCATCAATTTGATTTTCATTTGGCAATTAATAAATAAAAACTTGGAAGCTACTACAATTACTCGTGTGCATCTGACGTGAAACAATGAACAACTTTGACTTGATAATCTTTTGCACCATTTGATGTTCATGATTTGGGATTGTATTAATTGCACTTAATCCCTTGTTGTTAAACATCATGTTCAAGCGGATGACTTTTGCATATGTAGATTCAAGTAAATAAAATACTGTAGGTAACAATTCAACAAAAATTACAATGCTCTTTGCACCATGTGAGTATAAAGCCCTTGATTATATTATAAAAGTAATGCTTACTCCCTGGCACATATGAACCTTGAAATAAACAAAAATTTAGTTCTATCAAAGATAGACATGTGGCGGTGGATAAATTTTTCAAAGAATCAACCGTCTAGCACACTAGCCCTGGTAAACTACATGTAAAAGATAAAAAAATCGAGAAAACGCAAAAGACCTTTGTGTTTCATTGCATTGAAAGGATGGGGAAAAGTTACAGCCCTCCTAGGAGGTTAATTTTATAGTACATCATACAACTCAGTAGACATCCCAGGATTGGTGCAGAACAACCCACGGGCCTTGTGCCCCTGCCCTAGCCCTGCATCGGATCTCATCCTTGATCTTGTTGAGGAGCCTAGCAATGGAAGGCATCGCGTTGTAGAAGACACATTCACTGATTTGATAATTTAGCTGGACATAACGCCTATCATTGATTTGATGTCATTGGCGATATTCTTGGCATCTGCTGCAATACCAGCCAATCCTCTCCTTCCTAACCCAGCACAGTAGACCCCATTTTCACCTTTCCAATGATTCGGATATTCTTTGATGGGCAGTCCATTGCCATTTAACATGTTCTCACCATTCTGGGATAAAAAAACAACATGGAGCTTGTTAGCAGATTTAACAATTGTTGCACCAAGAAAACAAACTCAGACATATTCAAACATCGATGTTGTTACCTTGAGCCATATATTTGTTGTGCTTTTGTATCCAGTTGCAAACACAATCGCGTCAAATGAT
>NW_025254121.1:0-1955 GCF_018294505.1 Triticum aestivum | reverse complement strand
GAGCAAAATGAGTAAATCTACAATCTAAAATATGTCTATATACATCCGTATGTGATAGTTCATTTGAAATCTTTAAAAGGACAAATATTTAGGAACGGAAGGAGTATAACACTATAACCCTGGAAGAATCTATGAAAATTAATGTCCAAGACTTGAGGAGGTGATTCACCGTTGGATTCCTTGTGTTGTTTGAAGAGAAGAGAAGAAAAGAAGAAACGAGATGAGATGGTTGGGTTGGGCATTTGTGCAGGCGGACCGCATGATGGAGTTCATGGGCGTCGTCGCGTGTCGAACAAGTTGCTGTGCTAGATAGATCCGCACGTTCTCGCTCCGTGGTCGCCAAATCCAGACGAGATCGACAGGATCCACTCTCGGGCGAGGTTTCTCTCTCTGTAAGTCGCTGTCGCGACCCAAGGAAACTCCGACGAACGGAGTACATGTCGGCAGCCTGCGGGTCGGCGGATCGGCTCCGGCCGCCTCCACCGTCACCTCCTCCTCCATGAACTACGCAGCCCAGACGCCCAAGGTGATCGCGTGTTGTATGGTTGTTGGGTTAAAAGCGTGTGTTATATTATTTCTCTTTCGTTGCAACGCACGGGCTATTTTGCTAGTAAAGCCTATATCTGAAGTTGATTGTGTTACGAAGGAAGCACGTGCAATATTTTTTCTGATTTTCGCCTAGTGAAAACTGAACCTGTTGAATGGCTACCTAATTCTGTATGCATTTTGCTGTTCCTTCTAAACCATGTTTGTAAGTTCCATCTTTTTCTACTTGGAGAGGTTGGCTATGGTCCGCTTGCAATGAGTAAACACTGAACTTGTTTAAGCCGTGAGTTTCAGCTATCGTTTTTCCTAACAAAAATGGCCAGTAAGCGAATCTGTTTATACTATATGTAGATGGATGCAATAGGCAAAACAAAGCACTGAAGGGGAATTTCCACAGATATACCTTCAGTCCTGCATGACCGGTGCCACTCCATGGCCTCACCAGTAATTTGCTGCCGGACCTTTAACGGGGTTGGAAGTCTAGAAAAGGTATATCATGGCATGCAGCTTAATGGACTTAGAAGCCTCACGGGAAGCGCGAACAATGTCTCAGTAGATCCGCCTCCTCTCTCATAAGCTCTGATCTTTACTACCAGGTGCAGGACAAGTTCTACGCTATTCGACATTTGCAAAAGCTAGACCAAGGAAGAGTTGATGAGGCCCCTGAAATATATTTACTACAAGATCCGATCAAGATCGTCAGCCAATAACACACAACCATCCATGCTGGGGCTCCCAATATTCAGACTGATGCCATTTTTACACTTTGCATCTAGTATCTACTGTCGTTCAGATGTACTAGTCGAAATTGCAGCTTAATCATATTTGACGTCTACGGTGTTGCTTTCTTTGGAACAACGTTCTCTCCAACCGATCTTCCACATCTGGAGCAAGCTTACCACACATGACAGAGAAAAAATTTATTAGTCACACGGGTACAGAGATGCAAGGCTTCATACATCACATATCCCAGGCCTATTCAATCTGGTGAAGTTGTTGTCGTAACTTCGTACACAGGATGATTGCAAACATGGATTCTTGGAAGAGAACCAGAGTAGTATAAAGTTTGGATAGATAGAAGCACAACATGAAAATTTTGCTAAGAACTAGCCGTGCAAGGGTCCCGTTCATGGAAAAAATACCAAGTTAAATGCAGATGTCTTGTTCATATATAATTCTAGCAATCAAAGTGAAAATCAAAATTATGGTCGCATATTTTAGAATCAACCTCATAGTTCAAATCTGGCATGGTATTTTGATAGCTCAAGTCCCACCGAAGATTCGAGTCTTTGGCCAAAAACTAGCCTCTGAAGCGCTAGGTGTGCAGCATAATCGCTGGAGAAGGAACTTGGTGGCCTTGCCAACATGTACTAATTTGCGGTTTGGAACAGGAGGATGGGTTCCATGCA
>NW_025254120.1:0-1955 GCF_018294505.1 Triticum aestivum | reverse complement strand
GGAGAGAAGCAAAAGAGGAAGAGGTAAAACAAAGTTGCTTCTTTGACAAGTGAGTGAAACCACGAGCCCTGAGAGGTTAAACAAATTGAAAGAAATAATACAATGGAGATGATCGAGATTGCAAACACTCCGTTAGCAAAGAGGAACAAGGAATATGACAAGAACCAAGAGCTCAAGGAATAATATAGACTTTGAACCCACTTTGGTTGAAGAGAAGCAAGGAAAGAAGAATTCGGCATCACTCCGACTGAAAAGAGGGGCAAACTTGATAAGATAAAAGGAACTTGGACAGATGACACAACACTCCTGTAGAATGGAAAAGCAAGGAAAAGAACATGATCTTGAGAAAATGAGATGATTGGTCGAAGAGAGCAACATCACAATGCCTCCGGAATGAACGAATAGAAGCTAGATCGTCAGAATAAGAGAAAGGAGAAGGAAATGATAACTTCTACCACAATTGAATTTGGAAAGCATCCTTCCAAGAAGGTTAGAATGGAGTTGTTGGAAAACCAACAACGAAAAGGATAAGCTTGTAGTGGGCTTATGGAAACATCTCAACATTATGAGGTGACAAACGGCCACTAACGGAAACCATTGATTTGAGTGAGAGCACCAAAGAGATTATTTCCAGATATTTGGCCATCGCTTTCGCCGTCGCCGCTAATTGCTCCGGGTTGTCAAACCAAGACTATATCTCCAACATCCTAGCTAGCTTCATAGGGTCGACGCCTGCAAGCCACATGTATCGGTTGTACTCTTCCATCGATCTACTTCTCCGCAGCACCTTCACTCGTTGGCGGTGGTTTTTGAATGGAAGAGGAGAGGAGCAGCGCTGGTTTTAGACTAGAACGTGAGAGGAGCAGCAGTGGTTTTGAAATGGAAGAGGAGTGGGGCAGCGCTGGTTTTGGATTGGAACAAGAGAGGAGCGGTGATGGTTTTGAAATGGAAGAGGAGAGGAGCGGTGCTGGATTTGGAATGGAACAGGAGATGATCGGCGGTGGTTTAAGAGGAGAGGAGCGGTGCTGGTCTTGGAAGTATTTTTTGCGTATTTTGGGTCAAAGTTTAACCATGTATTGTATTCAAAGCAAAATGTGAATACATGTCACCAAAAATTGTATCATTTGGTTCGTATCTGAATGTACTTTCAAATTATATTATTTTTGCAATGTATAACATGGATACATATTATCGGAGAATTGCATGCCAGACCGACCGACCGTTTGGGGTGCGACGCGAATGCAACGGGCGTGTTGTATACATGTGTACCGTCATTTTCTTGAGGCTTTGCTCCATGGCGCAATCCATGGATACAAAATTATATTTAAAAGTCAAGGGCGGGTCTTTTCCCGTGCGGTAGGTGGGGCAGTTCCGCCTAGTTGGTTTGACAGAGAGGCGAGAAGATGAGGGAGTAGGCTGCTGCAAATGTAGGGTTGTGTGATTTGACGGCGAGTTACTGCTGGATAGGTGGAACCTGTGATTTGACCTGTCATTACATTTTAATTGTGGCACTACGACCGACGTGAGTCTCCTGTTTCCTGACCACCTCCATGGTATACAGGTGCCAAGTACTGTATACTCCTTTTGGCAAACACAATAAATACTACTCTCTCTCAGTTTACAAGGCGTGCGCGTACCCCTAGGTCGTCAATTTGACCAACCTAATAGAAGTCATATACACTATTACAACAAACATACCATTATAAACTTCAGACATTCTATTTTCAAATGGTATAATTTTTGTGTTATATAGTTTATATTACGGTGATAAAGTTGACAACCTAAGTATACGCGCAGGACTTGTAAACTGAAATGAAGGGAGTACGAAGAAAGAGATAGAGAGAAGTAAAAAAAAATACTCTTATAGCCAACCTTATAGCTAATCTTGTTGTATGAGTGACTAAGTGATGACTATGTATGACATGCCAACATTAGATAGCCTAACGCACCTGGAC